>NC_080177.1:7770762-7784873 GCF_950295315.1 Erinaceus europaeus
CGGCAGAGCTTCTGAGGGTTTGGCTGGAGCCTTCTAGAAGGATGCTCACTGTTGTTTCTGTTTCAAGTGCCTGAAACCAGATGTTGAAATTGGTTATTAAAGGGAGAGAGAGCATAATGGTTATGCAAAAAGACTCTCTCAAGCCTGAGGCTCTGAGTGCCCAGGTTCAATCCCCTGCACCACCATAAACCAGAGCTGAATAGTGCTCTGGTTAAAAAGAAAGAGAGAAGGAGAAAGAGAGAGAAAGGAAGGGGGAAGAGAGAGAGAAATGGAGAGAGGAAGGAAGGAAGGAAGGAAGGAAGGGAGGAAGGAGGGAAGGGAAGAAGGAAGGAAGGAAGGAAGGAAGGAAGGAAGGAAGGAAGGAAGGAAGGAAGGAAAGAACTGGTCAGTAAACATTCTTCTATTCAAACAGACAAAGGAAAATTATTTCAGAAACCCCATAATGAGTGTACACACAGGTACAGAATGTCTTGTCAAACTCAGCCTTCAGGCAGCAACACAAAGATAGTACTGGTGGTCGTAGTGGCATTTGACTTTTCCTGCTTTGTTGGCCAAAGTGTGCGTCCGCCTCCTTCTGGCTTTGTAGGCCTGATAGCTCTGAGAAGTAGGCAGCCAGGGAGTCAGATGGAGAGACCACACTGAGCTTCACACACTGACCCAGCTAGGAAGCAGGTAAAAGGTGGCCAGCATGTTTCTTTGTTTGTTTTAATATTTATTCCCTTTTGCTCCCTTGTTTTTATTTTATTGTTGTAGTTATTATTGTTGTCATCATTGGATAAGACAGAGAGAAATGGAGAGAGGAGAGGAAGACAGAGGGGGGGAGAGAAAGACAGACACCTGCAGACCTGCTTCAATGCTTGTGAAGCAACTCCCCTGCAGGTGGGGGAGCCGGGGGCTCAAATCGGGATCCTTACGCCGGTCCTTGCGCTTTGTGCCACCTGCACTTAACCTGCTGCGCCACGGCCTGACTTCCCTGTCCAGCATGTTTCTATGCTACAGGTGCTCAGGAAGCAGTTCTGTAGGCTCAGAACTGGAGGGCAAATCACCTCTGAGGCCCCACTGCTGTTAAGTGACAGATGCAGGACTCCCATCAGCCTCTGAGCTCCTTGATTCTGCAGCTCTTGTTCAGACCTCATGTACTGTGGCTGACGAGTGGGAGAGCCCCCAAGACATGGGGATGAACAAGGCGTGCGATTCCTGGGAGAAAGCACTGACCACTTGGTAGGACAGACAGACACGTGCAGGCATGGCAGCAAGACTGAGATGTAAAGTAAGAAGCACATTTGCAAGTTCAGCAGGACCTAATTTTTTTTCTTTTTTTTTGTAAGCTCGTTTGGCATAGATAAGAATCTGGGGAGGGGGAGGGCGAGAGGTGTGCAAGGCAGCTGTGTGTAATGAAGTGTTAGGGTTTCTCTACCATTCGAGGGGGCGGAATAAGGATCTCGTGTTTGCAGAAAAAAAAATGGCAAAGACACGAACGATCCCCAATCTGTTCATCACTGTCTTTGACCCTCCCCCCTCCCCTTCAAATAGATGGAGTCTTTAATCAAAAAGCTAGAAAAGGTATCATCTGAGCATAGGGGTTTTGTTTGACTTTGGCTTCATGGACAAAAGACCTGCCATCTTTATGTTCCCCAAACAGTCAGAGATGATGCTGAAAACCAAAGCATGAGGCAGCCCACAGTACCACATCCACCTCCTTGTGCACAGGGAAGACTGGGGTTGACCAGAAATCACTGAATTAAGCCATCTGCAGACCTGGTTTATTAGTGTGGAGAGAGAGAGAGAGAGAAAGAGAGAGAGAGAGAGAGAGAGAGAGAGAGAGATTCAGTTCTTGTTAATCCCTGGACCTGAGTTTTCTAAATCCAAACTTAACGACTTTGAGGATTCTTAAGCTCTGTCATTTGTTGTCTGAGTTCCCTTGGGACTGGGGTGTTCCCTTGAAGTGGAGGGGCAGAGGCGCTTCTAGGATCTGAATGGGTGTGGGACAAATGGTGTGGGGAGAGTAGGTCCCACACCAGCCCCTTCCAGAGTCATCCCACTTCACAGAAGGGAAGAGTCTACCCAGGAAGGTGAGGCTAATAGGCCCCAATATTTCAGCTAGACTCAAGTCAACAATGCAATGTCTTGATTTTAATTTTTTAGACAAAGGAGAGACCAAGAGAGAAAGAGGCCACAGCACTGAAGCTTCCTGTATTTTTTTTAAAAAAAATTGTCCTTGGTGGTTTATTGGACAAAGACAGTCAGAAATTGAGAGGGAAGGGGAAGATGGAGAAGGAGAAAGGCAGAGAGACACCTGCAGCCCTGCTTCACCACTTGCAAAGTGTTCCCCCCGGAAGGTGGGAACTGGGGGCTCAAACCTGGGTCTTTATGCATTGTACTGTGCACTCAACCAGGTGTGCCACCACAAAGCTTCCCTCAGTGTGGTAGGAGCTGAGCTTGAGCCTGACAAACCAGTGGCAAACTAACCAAGTGAACTGTGGGTTAGTAACCCAAGAGCAATATTTCAAGCCCTACTCCCTCCCCCCAAAACCCAGCATGATCTTGGTGATTCTTTATATGACATTATTTTCATTTTGTGCATTCGTTTCCCCCCATTTTATTTATTTATGTATTTATTTATTTATTTTTTTAAATGGGAGGTTGGTTCTGGGGTCAAGAGGATAAGCTCTTGAGGTCATTAGGTCATCGAGTCTTCTGTTTCATGATGCATTACTTCTAAAACAAAACTTGTAACAGGTTTTAAATTCTTTATTACTGATTTAATAATGATTCACAAGATTGTAAGATAAGAGGAGTACAATTCCGTACAGTTTGCACCACCAGAGTTTCCTATCCCATCTCCTCCATTAGAAACTTCCCTATTCTTTATCCCTCAGGGAGTATGAACCAGAATTCTTTTTTTTAATTAATTTATTTATTCCCTTTTGTTGCCCTTGTTGTTGTTATTGATGTCATTGTCGTTAGATAGGACAGAGAGAAATGGAGAGAGGAGGGGAAGACAGAGAGGGGGAGAGAAAGACAGACACCTGCAGACCTGCTTCACCACTTGTGAAGTGACTCCCTCGCAGGTGGGGAACCAGGGGCTCGAACCTGGATCCTTACACCGGTCCCCTTGCACTTTGCGCCACGTGCGCTTTACCCGCTGTGCTACCACCTGACTCCCTGAACCAGAATTCTTTATGGTGTGCAGAAGGTGGAATTTCTGGCTTCTGTAATTGCATCTCTGCAGGTGAATCTATACTCCCAGTCTGTTTCTATCTTTCCCTAGTGGGGTAGGGTTCTGGAGAGGTGGGGTTCTGGGACACATTGGTGGGGTTGTCTGCCCAAGGAGGTCAGGATGGAATCATAGTGGCATCTGCAACTTGGTGGCTTAACCTCCTTAACCAGAGCCCCTTTGCGTGGATGATATGGAGAGGAAACTAAGGCTCTACTAAGCTTCCTAGTACATCCCCTAGAATACTTTTTATTTCTCCTAGATGTGTTTTTTAAAATGAAGATAAAGACAGACAGGCAAATAAATCCTAGCATTCCCAGTACCATTAAATGTTTAGCCCCATCCCTTCCTATCTCCCTCATTTTGAGGGTCTAATGGTTACTTGATATCCCATTGTCCATACAGTGTCATTTGTGAACTCTTAGCCAATCCCTGAACATTAGATTCCTTCTGGAAGTGTGTGTGTGTGTGTGTGTGTGTGTGTGTGTGTGTGTGAGAGAGAGAGAGAGAGAGAGATTACATTTGATCATTAAAGACAGTGCTATAGTTTGTAGGGTTCTCTCTCTCTCTCTCTCTCTCTCTCTCTCTCTCTCTCTCTCCTGTCAGATTATTTCTTGAGTATGAATTCCCAGGAGACGGATTACTAGGTCACAGTAAATAAGCACATCTTCCTGAGCCTTGCTATCCATCGCCTCATTTCTTCCAAAAAGAAGCCGTGCTGATTTCGCTGAAGGTAGCAGGGGGCGTCTTGTTGGTTTCTCTGTAGCTGGGCCAGAACAAATTTATTCTTTCTCAAGATTAAACGGCTACCTTCTCAAATCACTTCCATTGGCATATCTGTCAGGACTTGTGATGAACATCTCCCCATCTCCTTGTATGTTCACTTATTTATTTTAGTTCTAATCATTAAAAATGCATTTGAGCAGGGTGTTGGGGTTGGGTGTGGGGAGGGGGGGCTGTACTTCTCTTCATTGGAGGGTCAGAGGGCAGCTATGACTGGCCTCTATGGACACAACCTATGTTGATTTCTGTGACATGCTGTGATGCATAGCTTGTGGTGGGCTGGGAACACAGCATAATGGTGATGCAAAAAGACTCTCATGCCTGAAGTTCTAAGGTCCCTGGTTCAGTTCCCAGCCCCACCATAAGCCAGAGCTGAAAAGTGCTCTGGTGTGAAATAGAATAGAATAAAATAAAATAAAATAAAATAAAATAAAATAATATAGTAAGTAGTGGTAGCTTACAACCAACCTTAAAATATACAGCCAGAAGGGGCAAGTGGTGGCACACCTGGTTAAGTGCACACACATGACAATTCTGAAGGACCCAGGTTCAAGCTCCTGGTCCCACCTACAGGGGGAAAGCTTCACAGGTGCTGATGCAGGGCTGCAGATGACTCTGTCTCTTTCCCTTTTTACTTCCCCCTCCCCTCTCAATTTCTCTCTGTCTCTATCCAATAATATATATATTAATATATATTTAATTTTTAAATATTTATTTATTTCCTTTTGTTGCCCCTTGTTATTTTATTGTTGTAGTTATTGTTGTTGTTGTTATTGATATCATCGGCGTTGGATAGGACAGAGAGAAATGGAGAGAGGAGGGGAAGACAGACAGGGAGAGAAAGATAGACACCTGCAGACCTGCTTCACCACCTGTGAAGCAACTCCCCTGCAGGTGGGGAGCCAGGGGCTCAAACAGGGATCCTCACGCCGGTCCTTGCGCTTTGCACCATCTGCGCTTAACCCGCTGCGCTACCAACCGACTCCCATTAATATATGTTTCTTGGCCAAGGTTTAGTTTGTTGTCCTTATTGAAAGGTTTTAAGGAGCTTGGAGGAAGGGGGCATAAACCCTGAGGTCTTTCAATCATTCTAATTTCCACATTAAGGCTCTGAAACAGGGCCAGAGAGACAGCTCGCTGGGCAGGGTTGGTTGGTGCTACACCGTGTGCGGGGCCCAGGTCTAAGCCTGGTCGTCACATGAGAGATACTATACCCCGTGGGGAAACTCCAGCGTGGTGTTACCTCTGTTGATCTTTCGGCCTCTGTCTCTCTGCCTGAATGAAAAGAGCTGCCCAGTGAAATTTTGCATGCAGGAGTTTCTGACTCAGCACAGTAAAATTAAATAAATGAATAAGGAGAATTTGAAGCAAAAGAACAGTTACTCTGAAACATGGGATGGGGTACACTCCTTGGCTGTCCGGGTATATTTATCTTCTCACTAGCACTGCAGTGCCAGGTTCGGGCTACCTGAGAGCTCTCAGGTTCAGAGTTCAAAGCTGAGCAGACCCAGCACCTGAAAACAGCTGAGCCTGGTTCATCCAGCCACAGCTGATACTTGGGCCACGTTCTGTGAGCAGTACATCATTCCAAACTCTGGAGTCTCCAGAAGATTTTCACAGTCTGCTTTCTTTTCTTATCTATTAGTGATTTAATAACGACTAACAAGATTGTAAGATAATAAGCATACGATTTTATATAGTTCCCACCCCCCAGAATTCCATATTCTATCCCCTCTATTGAAAGCTTCCCTATTCTTTATCCCTCTGGGATCAGTATGGGGTGCAGAAGGTGAAAGGTCTGGCTTCTATAATTGCTTCTCCACTGAACATGGACATTAACAGGTGGATCCACACACACCCCAGCCTGTTTCTATCTTTCCCTAGTGGGGCAGGGCTCTGGAGAGGTGGGATCCCAGGACACACTGGTGAGGTTGTCTGCCCAGGGAAGTCAGGTTGATGTCATGGTAGCATCTGCAACCTGGTGGCTGGAAAGCAGTAAGATATAAAACTGGACAAATTGTTTAATAAAGGTAAGAATAAAGTATATGGAACTAAGGGTCTTTGTGTGGGAAGAAGCTAGGAAGTCTATTTTAGAGATATTCCAAGGAGCCCATGACTTCAGTAATTTTTGCCTGAGCCTGACAGCTAACATGCAGGTGGGCTGACAGTATTGTCTGGGGAGATGGTGTTTGAATCAATATATCAGAGTCTGTTTTCTCATCATCAGGCTAATAATGAATGTCTTTGGGTTCCCTCTGCTGCCTCCCCCCTCCTCCTCCTTCTCCTCCCCCCCCCCCAGAGGAACTGGGCCCAGCGGTTATGTAACTGTGACTTGACACCACAGCCAAGGTAGGGAGCTGGGAGCTGGGCTCCCTCAACTGTGGCAAAGCATTCAGTGCCCTGCGCTGGGCCTGCCAGCCCGGAGAGTATTGAGAGGGTAAATAGATGCCTAAGAGTCACAGAGCAGCCACGCCTATCCCTGTGGCCTGGCACAGCACCCTTCGGGCGGACCAAGCAGAGGCCTGCCTCCCCAGGAAACTGAAACCAGTGACTCTGAACCTCGGGAAGGGGGAAGGGGGGTGCGAATTGAGCCCTAGCATTGGGACTCCAGACTGCTGTTGTCTTTCAGACAGCTGTGGACATACAAGTTCAAGGGGAGGGAGATTCCTTCATACCAGGCTAAAAGGCTGAGGCTTTCACCTAAGCAAGAGGAAAGGGTTTGCTGAACCCTTCTCAGTCCACCCCCCAACACAACCAGCCAAACCCAGCGCCCCACATACCCCAGCCCCCACATCCCTTTGATGCACTTGTGAAACAGAATCTCACAACATGGGGATATAAACTTGGCCTGCTGAGTCAGAAAGGCCCAGCTCTCCTCCTTACAGTTTTCATAAGGAATGCCAAGTGGTGCAGCCCTTTTGGAAGACAAGTGGAGAGTCTTTCAGCAAATAAAAATGGAATTGCCTTATCAGCTGGCAAGGGACTCTTAGACATAAAGGATACACAAACACTTATCCAAAGGGACATATATATCCCCATATTCTTAGCTACATTATTCACAATAAACAAAGACTGGAAGCAGCCTAAATGTCCATCAACACATGACAGGCTAAAGAAGTTACAGGATATATACTCCATGGAATACCACTCCACAATTAATAATGAAAGATATTGTGTCATGGTCCAGAAGGTTGCACAGTGGTTAGAGCATTGGACTCTTGGGAGTCGGGCGGTAATGCAGCAGGTTAAGCGCAGATGGCGCAAAGCGCAAAGACTGGAGTAAGGATCCCAGTTCGAACCCCGGCTCCCCACCTGCAGAGGCTTCGCTTCACAAGCAGTGAAGCAGGTCTGCAGGTGTCTATCTTTCTCGCCCCCTCTCTGTCTTCCCCTCCTCTCTCCATTTCTCTCTGTCCTATCCAACAACAACATCAATAACAACAACAATAATAACTACAACAATAAAACAACAAGGGCAACAAACGGAAATAAATAAATATTTTTTAATTTTTTTTTTTAAAAAAAAGATCATTGGACTCTCAAGCATGAGGTCCTGTGTTCCACCTCGGCAACACATGTACCAGAGTGATGTCTGGATCTTCCTCTCTCTCTCTCTCTCTTTCTCTCTCTCTCTCCCTCTCTCCCCCTCCCTCCCCCATCTTTCTCATGAATAAATAAATTATACACACATGCACACACACACACACACACACACACACACACACACGCACACACATGTTGCCAGGCAGTGGCGCACCTGGTTAAGCACACACATTACAGGGCTCAAGGGTCCAGGTTCAAGCCCTTGGTCTCCACCTGCAGGAGAAAATTTTCAGTAGTGGTAAAGCATGGCTGCAGGTGTCTCTCTGTCTCTCTCTCCCCTCTCTCCTCTCAATTTCTCTCTGTCTTTATCCAATAATAAATACATATGTATTGTGTCCTTTGGGACAAACTGGATGGGACTGGAGGCGATAATATTTAGTGAAATAAGTAACGAGATGAAAGACAACTACCAGATGGTTTCACTCCTACGTGGAATCTGAAGATCTGATACACATGAACTTGCAATAAATAAATAAATAAACAAATAAGCAAGCAAACTGTTTCTAAGACTTGTTGAAAACTCTGGTGGTTGTCTTTGGGACGTAGGAAGTTGGGGACACAGAATTTGGGTGGTGGGTAGAGTGTGGAACTACCCACAGTAATCTGACGATCTTGTAGCATGCTCTAATCACACAGAAAACAAACAAAAGAAGATAGTAACAACCTCTAAGCCTCAAGTCCCCCCTCTGTGAAATGGGCCTGATAATATCCACCTGACACAACTGTTGCAAGAGACAGGAGGATATAGGACAGAAAGTACCTGAAATACCACCTGTCCCATAGAAAGAGATAAGAGAAGAGCGAGTTTTTTGGCCTAGCAATTCCTTTTGCTCATTGCTTTATTGTGTGTGTGGGCTCAAAGGCATGGGTACCCACAAAAAGCTGTCCAGACAGCTGTGAACATACAAGGTCAAGAGAGTGGGTAGGATTCCTTCCACTCCCTGCACACTGGGATGCTCTGGTATGAAGAGGCTGGGTGCTCTATCCCACTGCCTCTAGAGCCAAGTGCATTTCCCAGTACCTGGTACCCAATACCCAGTACCTAGTACCCAGTTGCTGGGGGCATACTTGGTTGGCATGGTTGTGAGCTTTGGAGGAGGGTGGTTGGCAGGGGACAGGGTTGGGGGAGGGAGAGCCCAGGCTCAGGGCCCACGGATGTGGCAGTGTGTGGTGTGTGTGTGTGTGTGTGTGTGTGTGTGTGTGTGTGTGTGTGTGTGTGTGTTTCAACTACTTTTTCAGTCCGTGTTATTTTTGGGTCAGTAATGTAATCCCTAATTCTGCTCATCCATCAGGCAAATTGTTTTCCTTGGAATCCATTTAAATGAAAATAAGAATGAAGGATTTCGGGTTGAAAATAGTCTCTCACATGAAACATCAAATAAAATGAAATTACTAATTGAACACTGGTGCAGGAAGCAATTGCCCAAGGAGCCCAGGGCTGATTCTTTTTTTAAAAGACAGACAGACAGTGATAGAACTCACGTGGAGAGGTGTCTGGTGTACAGTAGTTTCCTTAGAGCAGCCGGTGTTTCCCAGACCTATCTCCACATCCACGTCGCAAGGGAGATTTTTCTGTCTCGGTCTTGCCCTACTCCCAGAAGAGCAAGTTCAGTGGGACTGATATGGACGTTGGAGTTTGCACAGGTTCTCTGGACCATTTTGATGAATGCCCAGGGTTGATTTCCACTCCCAGCATAGGACCAGAGAAAGCCATTTCTCCTCCTTTTATTTTTCTTTGAATCCTCCTGTGTACCACCCTGGGCCTCAAAGTCTACCTAACCCAATGAGCTTTTTTTAAAAAAATTAATTTCTTTTTAAAAAACTGTTATTATCTTTATTTTATTTATTGGATATAGACAGCCAGAAATTGAGAGAGAAAAGGGAGGGAGAGAGAGAGAGGTACCTGCAACACTACTTCACCACTTGCAGAGCTTTCCCCCTGCAGGCAGAGACTGGGAGCTCGAACCCCCAGTCCTTGTACAAAGTAGCATGTACCCTCAACCAGGTGCACCACCACCCGGCCCCTGAACTTTCTGTATATTCTGTTCATTGTGACTACACTGTGGCTTCTTTTGTGAGTTGTGCAAAGGTTGGCTGAACAAACATTATTGCTTGGGAGAACTGCACTCACCTGTTCTGGGTGCAGCAAAGCTGAAAGCTTAGTGCCCCTACCCCCTACCCCTAAACTGAGGGAGAGAAACCTTGGAGCCCAGGAACCACAAAGGTTCTTTTTCCTGCTAAACTGAACCCCTGAGGTCTTAGTCAATAGAAGGATTATCAGGGCTCATCTGCCTAACACAGTTTGGAGGAAAAATTTAGAACCAAGGGCCAGGCGCTGGTGTACCTGGTTAACCACACACATTGCAATGCTCAAGGACTCAGGTTCAAGCCCCTGATCCCTATCTGCAGGGTGGGGAAAAAGCTTCACAAGTGGTGAAGCGATGCTACAGGTGTCTCTGTCTCTTTCCCTCTCTGTCTCCATCTCCCCTCTTACATTTTCTCTGGCTCTATCCAACAATATATGATAGAAAAAAATCAAAAGTGAACATGCGGAACCATTTCAAGACTGTAGACATTCCTTTGCTAGGAGAGTCTTGACAAAACCTTTCAATGGCTCCTGAAAAAGTGACCCTCTGGCTTGGTCTTTGCAAAACATATGTGGGACACTAAATTGGCCACCAGGTCTGTATGGTGAAAGGTTTAAAAATGTGGTGGCCTGTTCTTACTGTCTGCCTACTTGTACCAAGCTGCAACCTCTGATTCCATCCAGTCCTGCTGTGTCTTCCTCTGTCTCAGCTGCAGGTGCAAAGTACAGGGAACAGCTGGGTTTAGAGGGTCCTTCCATAGCTGAGCTAGACTATTAAAACTTAGGCTTGTGGTTCCGAGAACCTTATTAGAAGGGGCTGCCATTAGAAGGATAAGCTTGGGCATTTGAATAACCCATTCATGGGCCTTTGATCTGAGTTCCTTTCCTTGGATTGGAGGAAGGCAATCTCTTCCAGCCAGAAGGCTGGGGACTGAACAAAGGCATGGGAGCCATGCCCAGCTGGGAGGTCTGACACTCCTTCTTGCAAAGACATAGCTCTTGGTAGGTTTGGCTTCCTGATGGGGGACAGGGTTTTCACTGGTTTCAGTCAACAGTGAGGGAGAAAAGTTGTGTACATCCTATTACACATACACACACACACACACACACACACACACACACACACACACACGGTCTATCAGGCTTGGTCAGAGACACCCGTGCTCCCCCACCTAGATGTCCTCATCCATAAAATGGGACTCACGCATACCTCACACAGTGCTGGGAGGGGGAATTGATTAATTAAAGTTTTTACAGTCTACTTTGAAGTTAAAAAAAGGGTTCCCTGAAAGTTGTTATTAAGCCTATAGCATTGTGCCTTTGAGTTCTGGGGTATGTCTAAACCTGAAACTCACAAGGAGACTGCAGTGTGTCGACGCAGCCCCAGAGGGGAGAGAAATTTGTAAGACAGTGAATGCGACTCCACTAGGGGGACAAAAAAATGGCGGGGCTGGGTGGTGGCACACCTGGATACACACGCATAGTACGAAACTCAGGGACCCACACAAGGATCCAGATTTAAGCCCCAGCTCCCCACCTGCAGCAGGCGGACACTTCACAAGCAGTGAAGCAGGTCTGCAGGTGTCTCTCTGTCTCTTGCTATCTGCCCCTTCTCTCTCTCTCAATTTCTCTCTATCCTAGCCAATAAAATGGTGGCAGGGGGAATGGCCACCTGGAGCAGTGGATCTGTAGTGCTGACCAAGCCCCATAGACACTTGTTCTCCCTCTGGTTCTAAAGAGCTCCTAGCAACAATGGGAAGAGAGCAGCATATTCAAGGGAAGAAGTAGGGAGCAGTTCTTGGAACTGAGAAAGGGTTGAGGGCAGCATCAAACATTTTGCTCTTCTGAAAAGGGAGCTGTCAGTTCCTCCCGAAATTTTGCTTTTTGACCCCAGTGCCTTCATTAAGTCTCTGAGGAAGCCACACAGAGAATCTGGCAAGCAGAAGGGCTTGCACATGCAGCCAGGAAAACATGCTCAATGCTATTTCATTTCTAGTTTCCCTCATGTATCCTGTTGTCAGTCAGCTGCAAAGCAGACACACACACACACACACACACACACACACACCTCGACACACACACACACACACACACACACACACACCTCGTCTACAACAAGATAATTGGGCTGTGCTGTCGGGGTTTAGGTTGGGCACCCAGGCAGTGTGTGGCAGAAATGGGCAGCCGCTCTGTGAATCCAGTGTTTAACCCTTCTGTCCGCAGAGAAAGAGAGAGAGACAGAGACAGAGAGAGATGTGTGGAATGTTTGGGTTAAAGAAAAATCATGACAACCAAACTTTCAAGCCTGCATCTAGTTCTTTAAATAACACAGTTCCAAAACAAAGCAAACAAAAAAAGTGATTAGAGTGGGGTTGGGTGGTGGCTCACCTGGTTGAGCACACATGTTACAGTGCACAAGGACCCAGGTTCAAGCCCCCGGTCCCCACCTGCAGGGGGAAAGCTTCACGAATGATGAAGCAGGGCTGCAGGTATCTCTCTGTCTCTCTCCCTACCTCCCCCTTCCATCTCAATTTCTGGCAGTTATCATATATATATATATATATATATATATATATATATATATATATATATGGAGTGGGGGTAGATAGCATAATGGTTATGCAAAGAGACTCTCATGCCTGAGACTCCAAGGTCCCAGGTTCAATACCCCACACCACCATAAGCCAGAGCTGAGCAGTGCCTGGTTAATATATAGTGATTAGCCATGTTGATCTTGAAACCAAATGCAGGTTGGCATCACTGTGACTGAAGAAGCCACTAGCTGTGATACAGACATATAGATGCACAAGCTGCAAGATTATCTTAGTTGCTACTTTTTTTTCTCCCTGGAGGTGACAGCCTGGGTTTGAAGTCAATGGCACCTGTCCTTCCAATAGAAGCTCTCTCCGTATTGACTGTTGGATTAGGCAGAAAGTCAATTTCTTTTTCTGGGTTCAATAGTTGTGGAGGCCAGAGAGCTGAAAGACCCTCCAGATGTGCTTTTGTAAAGCGGTGGGAGCCAGGAGTGCATGGTGGGGATGCTTTTGAATCCCGTTTGAAGGAGCATTTGCACAGCCCTGGCTCAGCAGCGAGTCAGGCACCCTGATAATTGCCACTGTACTCTTCCTCAGGCTGGGGAGAAGGCTGGTGGAGTCTCCCTCTGCCAACTACATCTTCTAGGGAAGCACTGGGCTCCCAGCACCTAGCTGCTGGGAGAGAAATACCTGCTTTACTGAGTCAGCCTTCTAAAGGAAAGTGTGACCCACATAATGGGGTGGGGCTGGGGCGGGGCATTTTAGCTGGTAGCATGGAGGGGAGGGGACCATGCTTTAACTCCTCTCCCATGGACGATCACATTTAGGGGACCAGCTAATTTAGCACCTTAATATCAAGTAGGCCTGTTGAGTCCATTATAGCATGAAAAGAGACGACATGGATATTCATTTAATATCTACACTGAATCGAGTTTATGCCAGAGGGAGAAACGGGAGACTCAGAGAGGAACGGTGATTCTGCAGAGCTGGGTCTGTCACTGGGGTTTCCTTCTACTTAGGCCAGGGGTTTTGGAGCTATCTCTGTGTCCAACAGCTCAGAAAATGCAAGTGTGTGGTTTCCTGGGGTCCTATGCCCTAGGGCTGTTCATCTAATTCATCATAGTACACTTTGTGAGGCTTCTATCAACCAGCCTTTATACTCCATGGTGTTTCCACTAGCACGCAGTGCTGTAGGGTATGAAAACTGCTTAAGAACTAGCACCATGTGGGGGCCAGGTGGTGGCGCACCTGGAGGACCGCACGTTGTTGCAGTGTGCAAGGACCCAAGTTCGAGCTCCCCAGTCACCACCTGCAGAAAGAAAGCTTCATGAGTGGTAAAGCAGGGCTGCAGGTGTCTCTCTGTCTCTCTCCTCTCTGTGTTCTACCTCCTCTCGATTTCTGGCTGTCTCTACCCAATAAATAAAGACAATAAAAACACATTAAAGGGGGAGTCGGGCTGTAGTGCAGCGGGCTAAGCGTAGGTGGCGCAAAGCACAAGGACCGGCATAAGGATCCCGGTTCGAACCCCGGCTCCCCACCTGCAGGGGAGTCGCTTCACAGGCGGTGAAACAGGTCTGCAGGTGTCTATCTTTCTCTCCTCCTCTCTGTCTTCCCCTCCTCTCTCCATTTCTCTCTGTCCTATGCAACAACAACAACAACAATAATAACTACAACAATAAAAAACAACAAGGGCAACAAAAGGGAATCAATAAAATAAATATTAAAAAAACATTAAAGGAACTAGCAACATGTATTCTTGTATTTGGTAAGTATTTACTCTGCACCTCCTATTAACTAGGGCTAATTCTAGGTGCTAGGAGTATATATGCAAACACAGACAGAGAGAACACACACACACACACACAGAGAGAGAGAGAGAGAGAGAGAGAGA
>NC_080177.1:7785073-7885848 GCF_950295315.1 Erinaceus europaeus
TCAAATGTCACCCAAAGGGGGAGATATCTTCTCTGCTACTGCACTGTATTCCATAGTGACCCAGCCATGAATGGGGGTGGGGGATGGCTTTTCTATGTCAGTGATTTTTTTTCTTAGAATTTTAAAAAGTATTTATTTTAATGAAAGAGAAAAAGATTGTGAAAGAGATAGACAGACCAAAGCATTGCTTAGCTCTGGCTTATAATGGTGGTAGGTAATGAACCTGGGATATCAGATATGAAAGCCTTCTGCAGTACTCCTATGCTGTCTCCCAGCCCCTGAGCCAGGGATTTCAAACCTAAAGAGATTTGATGGCCCATAAGCAGATTCCTTTCCCCCTGTTTGCTAAATTAAGTCCTCTATGAATGTGCAACACTAAGATGTTCATGAATAAGAAAAGAGACCAGTCCCTGCCCCTGACCCCTGCCAGGAGTACGTTTTCTTGGATCTGTTCTGAGGTAGGTGTAAATGAAAGGTGCGTGTGTGTGTTTGTGTCGTGTGTGTGTGTGTGTGTGTGTGTGTGTGTGTGTGTGTGTGTCCATGAGTAGGGATCATCTGAGAGAGTCACAACAAAGAGAGAAAGAAGGAAAAGAGGTATAGAGGGGGTCAGGTGGTGGTGTATCCAATCAAGTGCACATGGCACTAAACCCAAGGATCTAGGTTCAAGCCCTCAGCTCCCCACCTGCAGGGCAGAACGCTTCACAAGCAGCAAAGCCGATCTGCAGTTATCTATCTTTCTCTATCCCTATCTCCCCCTCCTCTCTCAAGTTCTCTCTGTCCTGTTCAATAAAAAGGAAGAAATGGCCACCAGGAGCAGTGGATTTGTAGTGTCAGCATTGAACCTGAGCAATAACCCTAGAAGCAGAGAGAGAGAGAGAGAGAGAGAGAGAGAGAGAGAATGAGATCTAGAAACTCAGACAATAAATATCCAACAAAAGAGTTTTGGGGGGGAGAGGGGTGGGTAGTGACGCACCTGGATGAGCACACATGTTACAAAGTTCAAGGACCCAGGTTTGAGCCCCTGGTCCCCAACTGCAGGGGGAAAGTTTCATGAGTGGTGAGGCAGGGCTGCAGGTGTCTCTCTGTCTCCCTCTCTATCACCCCTTTCCCTCTCAACTTCTGGCTGTCTTTATCAAATAAATAAATAAATAAATATGGATAATTTTTTTAAATTTTAAGTTTTTTTTTTGTCAGAACTAAATCTAAGTATTCCTGGCACAGTGTCCATCAAGATATTAGTTTTTATAAGAGGAAAGAATCACTTAATTGTTGAGTCTCCATAGAAGGAAAACTGTAGGCCTGTTCAGGAGAAACCTCCACTTCCCCTGCTCCTCCAACACACACACACACACACACACACACACATGCAAATTTGAGAAGAGCTTAGATATCGGAAAATCGGCTTGGGTTTTTTGTTTTTGTTTTTGTTTTTTTTTAATCTGCTGGCAACATTAACAAAGTCAAACAACTGAAGAGAGAATTCCATTAACAAAGTCAGACCCCTTTAGTGAAAGCCTGGTGATACCGCCATGAGGGCTCAGTAGGGAATCTGATGGTTTAGAGCTTGGATCAGAATAATGTGGAAATCCTATTTGTTTAGAGTCCTGTTATTCCTCCTCATGCTTTAGGGAGATCCAGAGGACTCAGTTCTACTGGAGAGAGCTTTAAGGGGGGCCAGGGGACAGTCCTGTGAGGAGGAAAGAGAAGGTAGAGAGAGCTTTTGAAGGGTGCGAAAAGACCATAGCAATGAAGAAACACTGACTAGCCCCCCACCCCACCCCCTGTTAACTTCTTTCTTTTTTTTTTTTGTTATTTATTTTTTGTTGTTGTTGTTGTTAACTTCTTTTAAGACCCACATGCTTTCTTCAGAGAACAAGACCACAAACAGGCTCGAAAGATCAGTCAGTCAAAAAGGGAGCTGAGGGAATGTGGTGACTAACCATGAATTGATCCCACAATTATCCAACATTTCTGAGTTTCCAGCTAAGGGCCATGTTTGGTAATGGAATCTTAGAAACATGGTTAGCATGTAGCTTCTCCACAGAGGAAAGTTCACGTCCTCCCTGCATCTTCTCTACTCTCGGGGATGATCATGGGAGAAGAACCATTTAGACAGAAGACAGGAGTTGGCATCTGTCCATCGTAGAGTGAAGACGGTCTCGCTCAGGACTTGGGTGTAAGGACTTGAGACACTGGAGTGACTGGGTGTCGGGCAGTGGTGCTCTCAGTTGAGTGCACATAGCACTAAGCACAAGGGCCTGTTAAGGGTCCTGGGTTTGAGCCCCCGGCTACCCATCTGCAGGAATAGGTGCTTCACAAATGGTGAAGCAGGTCTGCAGGTGTCTCTCGTTCTCCCTCTCCGTTTCTCCTCCCCTTTCAACTATTCTGTCTTATCCAATAAGAAGGGGGAAAATGGCCAAAAAATAATAAACGAATGAATCAATAAATAAATAGAGAGACAGGGGCTGGGCAGTAGCAAAATGGGTTAAGTGCACATGGCACAAAGTGTAAGGACTGGCATAAGGATCCCTGATTGAGCCCCTGGCTCCCCACTTGCCAGGGAGGGTCACTTTTCTAGTGGTGAAGCAGGTCTGCAGGTGTCTGTCTGTCTCTCCCCCTCTCTGTCCTATCCAGCAACAACAATATCAGCAATAATGACAGCAACAATGAAAAAAAACAAAAGGCCTCCAGGAGCAGTGGATTCATAGTTCAGGCAACAAGCCCCAGCAATAACCCTGTAGGCAAAGAGAGAGAGAGAGAGAGAGAGAGAGAGAGAGATTGGAGTGACCAGCATTTGAAAGTCCCATTCACTGGGACTTTCAAATGCTATTGAGAACAGAAAACAAGGTAGGGAAGCAGGAGGGGTGGGGGAGATGCTCTCTCACTGGAGAGTAGCCTCTGCTGGGAGAATCAGAACTGCCAACAATCAAGCTAGGGCAGGGAAGCAGTTAGACAGGCATGTCTGGTGGAAGGTTGCAGGAAACAGAACCTCCCCGGTCCTTATGGGGCCTCTGAGGATGAAGCAGTTCCTGGATTAGGACAGATTCTCAGATGAAGATGTCACAAAATGGGGCAGCATATTCGAGGGTGACTATTAAGACTGACCTTGACTTTGATAAGCACCACACAGACTCACCTGACCCAGATACTCTGATAAAAGGCAAGCCATCCAGAGCAATGAGAGGGTTGGTTTCCCTGGAGTCTCCAGCAGGGAGCTGCCCTGTTAGGAATCTCCAGAAGCCTTAGCCAGGGGTGTCAGTCACATCCTCCAATGTGACTCGGGCCAAAGGCTCAGACCATTATCAAAAGGCCCTTTGGCTGTGTTCCACCTTCCTGATCTTCACGTCCTCGCTCTGAGTGCTTCTGATTTCTTAGGTCTTTCCAGAGAGCCATGCGGCATTTCATAAGCAGTTAGCATCTTAATCCTGGGAGAAAAGCTGTATTTCACAGAAATCAGTGCAGCCTCCCTCAAGTCTGCAGTATACATCACAGCAATGCAGAGACTGGGCTGGGCTCTGTCTCTAGGTTGGATGAGGTGAGGTCTGGCTGATTCCAGAGTCTGGGCTAAGCTTCTGGCCTTGCTTGAGCCTTCATGGACACTTCAACTTCACTTCACTTCCAAATGCAGAAGCAGACAGAGGATGGGAATAGAATACACCTGTCTGCCCTCATATTCCATGATGTCCTGCTGGGGAACCTCTAGCAGGATGAGTTCTCTCTCCCAGCCCCCTGTGTGTGTGTTTGGACTCTACAAACACTGTGTGTCCCTCACCATTGCTCCTCCCTTTTCTGTCCCGAAGATGGAAACACTGTATTTCTAGTTGTCTCTCATACTTCTCCCTCTTCATCCCTATGCCTTCCTTTGCAAGCAGATCTGAACAGGTACTTGGGAGTCTCGCTTCGGTAGAGTCTATCTCAAAGGAAATCAGTGTGAGTGGTTACAATCTAATCTACTAATAGATACGACGGAAATTTGTGACATTGACAACTCAGCTATGCATATGTGTGAGCACTTCTCTTTTCTTTCTTTGTTTTTAAATTTCTTTATTGGGGAATTAATGTTTTACATTTGACAGAAGATACGATAGTTTGTACATGCATAACATTTCCCAGTTGTCCTGTATTCTCCCCCACACACATACACCCACTCCAGTCTTTTACTTTGGTGCAATACGCCAATTCCAGTTCAGGTTCTACTTGTGTTTTCTCTTCTGATCTTGTTTTTCAACTTCTGCCTGAGAGTGAGATCATCCCATATTCATCCTTCTGTTTCTGACTTATTTCACTTAACATGGATTTTTCAAGGTCCACCCAAGATCGGCTGAAAACAGTGAAGGCACCATTTTTAATAGCTGAGTAGTATTCCATTGTGTATATTATATATACCACAACTTGCTCAGTCACTTATCTGTTGTTGGACACCTGGGGTGCTTCCAGGTTTTGCCTATTACAAATTTTGCTGCTAAGAACATATGTGTACACAGATCTTTTTGGATGGGTGTGTTGGGTTCCTTAGGATATATCCCCAGGAGAAGAATTACAGGATCATAGGGTAGGTCCATTTCTAGCCTTCTGAGAGTTCTCCAGACTGTGCACCACAGAGGTTGGACCAATTTACATTCCCACCAGCAGTGGAGGAGAGTCCCTTTGACCCCACAACCTCTCCAGAATTTGCTGCTGCTATCTTTTCTGAAGTATGACATTCTCACAGGAGTGAAGTGGTATCTCATTGTTGTCTTTATTTGCATTTCTCTGACAATCAAAGAGTTGGAGCATTTTTTCATGTGTTTCTCGACCTTTTGGATCTCTTCTGTGGTGAATAGTCTGTCCATGTCCTCTCCCCATTTTTGGATGGGGTTATTTGTATTCTTGTTGTTGAGTTTGGCAAACTCTTTATATATTTCAGTTATTAGCCTCTTGTCTGATGTATGTCATGTAAAGATCTCCCATTCTGTGAGGGGTCTCCTGGTTTGGGTAGTGGTTTCTTTTGCTGTGCAGAAGCTTTTTAATTTGATGTAGTCCCATAGGTTTATGCTTACCTTAGTCATCTTTGCAATTGGATTCATTTCATTGAAGATGTCTTTAAAATTTATACAGAACAGAGTTCTACCAATATTTTCCTCTAAGTCCCTGATACTTTGTGGTCTAACATCCAGTCCTTGATCCACTTGGAATTTACTTTTGTATTTGATGAAATAGAGTGGTTCAGTTTCATTATTCTGCATGTTTCAGCCCATTTTTCCCAACATAATTTGTTGAAGAGACTCTGCTTTCCCCATTTAATAGTCTGGGCACCTTTGTCAAAGATTAGATGTCCATAAGTGTGGGGGCTTAGTTCTGGGATCTCAATTCTATTCCACTGGTCAGTGTGTCTGTTCATGTTCCAGTACCAAGTAGTTTTGATAGCAATGGGCCCGATATTACAATTTGAGATCTGGGAGTGTGATGCCTCCAGTTCTGTTTTTTCTTCTCAAGATTGTTTTGGCAATTCTAGGTCTTTTCTGGTTCCAGATAAACATTTGTGGCATTTGTTCTATTCTCCTGAAAAATGTGTTTGGGATCTTGATGGGGATAGCATTAAATTTGTATATTGCTCTGGGTAGTATATTCATTTTGATGATGTTAATTCTTCCAACCCATGAACATGGGATAATCTTTCCACTTCTTTGTGTCTTTTTTAATTTTCTTAAGTAGTGACTCAAATTTTTCAGTATACAAGTCTTTCACTTCTTTGGTTAGGTTTATTCCTAGATATTTTATTGTTTTTGTTGCTATAGTAAAAGGAATTGGTTTCTGGAATTCATCTTCTTCTAACTTAGTGTTTGCATAGAGGAATGCCACTGACTTTTGAATTTTAATTTTGTAGCCTGAAACTTTACTGTATTGCCTGATGATTTCCAAAAGCTTCTTGCTGGATTCCTTAGGTTTTTCTATGTATACTATCATGTCATCTGCAAATAGGGAGAGTTTGAGTTCTTCTCTTCCAATCTGTATCCCTTTGATTCCTTGCTCCTGCCTGATTGCTATGGCAAGAACTTACAACGCTATGTTGAGTAGTAATGGTGATAGTGGGCAGCCCTGTCTATTACCTGATCTGAGGGGGAAATGCTTCCATTTTTACCATTGACTATGATGCTGGCTGTAGGTTTGCTATATATAAACTCCACTATCTTCAGGAATTTTCCATCTATTCCCATTTTTTGTAGTGTTTTGATCATAAAGTGATGTTGGATTTTGTCAAAGGCTTTCTCTGCATCTGTTGATATGACCATGTGGTTTTTGGTCTTGCTTTTATTGATGTGGTGGATCACGTTGATTGATTTACATGTATTAAACCAACCTTGCATCCGTGGGATAAACCACACTTGGTCATTATGAACAATCTTTTTAATATACTGCTGTATCCAGTTAGCTAGAATATTGTTCATTATTTTAGCATCTATGTTCATCAGAGATATTCTTCTGTAGTTTTCTTTTTTGGTTGTGTCCCTGTTTGATTTTGATATCAAAGTGAAGTTGGCTTCATAGAAGATGGAAGGGAGTATTCCAGTGTCTTCAATCTTCTGGAAGACTTTTAAAAGTAGAGGTATTAGTTCTTCTTTGAAGGTTTTGTAGAATTCATTTGTAAAACCATCTGGTCAAGGAATTTTGTTTTTGGGAAGGTTTTTGATAACTGTTAGAATTTCATTAGCTGTGATGGGCCTGTTCATGTTACTTAGTTCCTCTTTACTTAATTTTGGAAGTTGGTAGGTATCTAGGAAATCATCCATTTCTTCCAGGTTCTCTAGCTTGGTGACATATAGTTATTCATAGAAGTCTCACATGATATGTTGAGTTTCTGTGGTGTCTGTTGTGATAACTCCTCTTTCATTGACAATCAGATTTATTTGGGTCTTCTCACTTTTTTTGTTTTGTGAGTCTGGCTAAAGGTTTGTCGATTTTGTTCACTCTTTCAAAGAACCAACATTTATTTTTATTGATCTTTTGTATGGTTTTCTTATTTTCAATGTTATTGATTTTTGCCCTAACTTTAGTGATTTCTGTCTTTCTGCTTGCTTTAGGGTTCCTTTGTTCTTCTTCTTCTTCTAGGTCTTTAAGATTTGCAATCAAGCTGTTTATTTGTGCTTTTTCTTGTTTCCTAATATGTGCTTATATGGCTATGAACTTCCCTCTCAACACTGCCTTAGCTGTGTCCCAAATAATTTGATAGCTTGTGTCTTCATTTTCATTGAACTCTTGAAACATTTTGATTTTTTCCTTGATTTCCTCTTTGACCCAGTAGTTGTTAAGTAGTGTACTGTTGAGCTTCCACATTTTGGGACTATTACTAATCTTTTGTTGATTGTTAAGTGTTAGTTTAATTCCAGTATGGTCTGAGAAGATGCTTGGGATGATTTCAATGCTCTTGAATTTGCTGATGCTGTCTTTGTGGGCCTACATATGGTCTATCCTTGAGAATGACCCATGTGGACTTGAGTAAAATGTGTATTCCAGTTTTGGGGGATGAATGACTCTGAAAATGTCCAATAGTTGTAGTTTATCTATCTCCTCATTTAGCTCCCTCGCGTCTTTATTGATTTTCTGCCTGGATGATCTGTCAAGTTGACAGAGTGGGGTGTTGAAGTCCTACTATGACTGTGTTGATGTTAATATATTGCTGTAGCTCTTTCAGTAGATGTTTTATGTATTTAGATGGCTTCTCATTGGGTACACAGATGTTAATAATTGTTAGTCCTCTTGATTGACTGATCCTCTGAGCATTACAGTCTAGACCTAGGGCAGTGCCCATTACAGTCTAGACCCAGGGCAGTGCCCATTACAGTCTAGACCCAGGGCAGTGCCTGTTACAGTCTAGATCCAGGGAAGTGGATCTACCTTGTTAAATTTTATTTATTTTCAAGTCTATCATGTCAGATATGAGAATAGCTGTTCCTGCCTTTTTTTGTGGGCCATTGGCTTGTATGATAGTTTTCTATCCTTTCACTTTGAGTGTGTTTCTCTTGTTTAATTAGGTGAGTTTCCTATAGACAGCATATTGTTGGGTTGTGTTTTGTGATCCATCTTCCTACTCTGTGACTTTTAATAGGTTAATTCAGGCCATTGACATTTATTGATATCAAAGATTGAAGATATTTTAATGCCATTCTTGTAGTTTTTAGAGTGTTTTGATATATGGCATAGTTGTGGTGGTCTGACTATTTATAAGAGAACTTTCAGGACTTCTTTCAGGGCAGGCTTGGTGATAGTTGATTCTTTCAGCTGTTGCCTGTATGAGAAGCTTTTTATGCTTCCATCTAGTCTGAATGACAGTCTAGTAGGATAGAGTAGTCTTGGTTAAAAACCTTTCTCATTGAACACTTGATAGATATCTTGCCATTCTCTTCTGGACTGTAGTGTTTATGTGGCAAAGTCTGCTGCTAATCTTAAGGGTTTTCCTCTGTAGGTGACTCTGTTTTTCTTTTGCAGCCTTCAGGATCCTTTCTTTATCCTTATTCCTTTCCATTCTCAATATGATTTGTCTTGGTGTCTTTAAGTCTGGGTTAATTCTGTTTGGTACCCTCTGGGCTTCTTGAGCCTTTATGTCTTTGATGTTGTCTAGATTAGAGAAGTTCTCAGCTATTATGTCCTCCCTCTCTTTCCTCCTCTGGTAAGCCAATAATGTGTATATTATTTCTTTTGAAGTCATTCCATATGTCTCTGTTGTTGTTTTCAGTATCTATTAATCTCTTTTTGAGATCTCTTACTTCTTTTTTATTTGTCTCTAATTCATCGTCCATCTTGCTAATTCTGTCTTCAGCCTCATTGATTCTATTCTTTCTCCTCTACTGTTTTCTGGAGTTCATCTGTTTTGTTACCCTGTTCTGATACTGTTTTAGCTTGTTTAGCTAGTTGTGTTCTTAGCTCAGCTGTTTCAGCTTTCAGCTCTCTAATAACCTTGAGATAATTAGTGTTTTCTTCCAGAGTCTCATTTGTTGTTTCTGCATTTCTGATGACAATTCTTTCAAACTCTTTACTCACTCCTGTTATTATTTTCTTAACTAGTGTTTGGATGTTGACCTCATTATTTTGTGCTTCAGCCTTTGGGGGGCTTTTAGCTGGACTCTTGTCATGATTCATTTTTCCAATATTTCTTCTTGTTGGTTTCACCATTTTATATAGTATGTTATGAGGTCCCTCTCTCAGTACTTTTCAAATTACTGATCACTGTTGCCTGGATTGACTTGAGTCTAAGTAAGGTAATTAAAGGGTTCACAGTTGTAGAGATTGACAGTTGTTTCAATATTATTTTAATCCCTGAGTTGGAGCACAGTGGTTTAAAAGCATCTTTTGTTCTTTTTCTTCCCTATAGGGTATGGGAGCATGAGGGCTTTTAAACTATAAGTAGGCTTCTTAGCTTAATGACTGACTCCTGACCAAGAGATAAATCAGGGTGGGGCAGAGATAATCCCGTGGTTATGCAAAGAGACTTTCACAGCCCCATCACTAGGCCACTGAGGTATAGATCTTCTCCTGAGTTTCCTTGCTAGTCCTCTGTCCCCTGGTTTTAGCACTGGGACTCCCTCCGCTGCTCCAGATTCTGAGGGCAGTAGCAATGGAGACTCACAGGTGCATTAGGTGAGTCTTAGGGGAGTCCTCTCCTCCCTTCAGCTGTCTTTTTGTTGGTGAAACAGACTGGAGGTGGTGTCTCAACTGGTTAACTGCCAGACAGTTACCAGCTACTTAATCTCTCCCTAGGCTCCTCTCTGTCCAGAGTCACATGTATTTGCACTCACCGGTGATTTGGTGGGCTCCTGAAGTCGTTCTAGTCCTGTTTTGCTGCAGTCCCAGGTGGTCTCCTTTGGCATTCCTAGTTGACCCGGGAGAGGAGAGGAGAGAAACACAGCTGCTGCTGCTCTGTAGCCCCACCTCCAGAAAGCCTCCAGGACTTTCCTTTTCTTAGGGAACACACACTGAGGTACTTAGAGCCAAAAGATTACACCCTATATATCTTATCCCTGAAGGACTAAGAAAACGAAGTAAACATACAGATATATCAATATCTACATACTTATCTGTGTAGAAAGAGGTGAAGAAATAAGTTAATTTTCCTCCAGGGTTATCACTGGGGCTTGGTGCCTGCACTATGAATCCACTGCTCCTGTCGGCCATTTTTTTTTCCATTTGATTGGATAGAACAGAGAGAAATTGAGAGGCTAGGAGGAGCAAGGGAGAGAGAAAGATAGACACCTGCAGACCTACTTCACCACTTGTGAAGTGAACCCCTGCAGGTGGGGAGCTGGGGGCTTAAACTTGGATCCTTGCACTTTGTACTATGTGCACTTAAGGGCTGTGCCACCACCCGGCCCCCAGAAATAACTTTAAGTACATCACTTTGTTGCCCGGTGTTGGGCAATAAAGCCCAGCTGTTCTTCAGCTCAAAGTTATGTTAGTGTATTGGTAATTTTGGTGTCTGTTTTCATAGATACTGAAAGCCAAACTCTCACCTAGAAATCAGTGGTTCCTTGTGCTCCAGTTTCCAGAGGCTTATCAAGATGGGTCACAACTTTGCCCCACGCATCACCTGCAGGAGCAAAGTTGTCCAGAGATATTTTCAAAAAGTGATAAAGAGCTCTCACTTTAGATGCCAGGGAGAGTCTGGGTCTCCAGTCCTTAGCAAAAGGCAGCAAAATGGAACTTGCAACCCCAAATATGTAATGATTCACCCCATGGTAATAAGGCAGCCCTGACAAACTCCCTAGAGGGATTAATCTTAATCAGCAATTAAGATAAAGTCAGGGCACATGCTAATCCAGGGCTTAATCGGAGACATTTAAACGTGCTGTTGCGGTGTGGATATAAGACTGGGATTCCACTAATTGAGGCTGGAATGTGGGTGTGAGGAGGAGGAGCTGCCAGGTGTGATGGCCTGCAGACCCGGCAGCTAAAATGAGGTTTTGCAAGCACCGGCTATCTTGGCTAGCATGAGCACCTTGGGTGGCTCGGTGGCTGATAGGGCTGCCCAGGAAGGCAAAGCCCCACTGTCCATGGCAACACCACAGGAGCAGAAACAACCCCACCTCCATGCTGAGATGCACAGAGCACTCCTCACCTCGCACAACCTGTTCTGAGAGTCCTGGTTCAGGAGATTGCAAACAACTCAGACTAGGTGTGGGCACCTGAGCCACAGAGGTGGCCTGGTGGTATCTCACTGAACTTGCATACATGAGGTCCCAAGTTCAATCCCTGACGTTGCATGTGCCTGAGTGATGCTATGGTTCCTTCTCTCTCTTTCTCTCTCTCTCTCTCTCCCCCCTCCCTCTCTCTTTTTTTTAAAATTTTTTATTAATTTTATTTTTGAGGGAGATGAAGACACACACACACACACACACACACACACACCAGAACACTGCTCAGCTCTGGTTTATGGTGGGGTGGGGAATTGAACCTGGGACTTAGGAGCCTCAGGCATGAGAGTCTATTTGCATAACCATTATGCTGTCTCCCCGCCCCCTCCCTCTCTCTTTCTCTCTCTCTCCCTATGTCTCTCTCTCTCCCTCCCTCCCTTCCTCCCTCTCTCTTTTTCTCTCTCTCTCTCTCTGTGTGTTTCTTTCTCATTGCATAAATAATTACAACAAGCAAAGCTGGAGGGGTAAACTCAAAGCATTAGATCATAGAATTTGCATTCCTAAAGTCCTCTCTCTCCCTCTCTTTATCTCCCTCCCCTTTTCTCTCTCCCTCTCTTATTCTCTCGTTGCATGAATAGTTAAACAGGGCTGGGAAGGTCATTCAATGTGTTAGATCATGGGATTTACATTCTTGAAGTCCTAGAGACCCTGAGTTCATTTTCTGGCACTGCCACAGCCAGAGCTGAACTGTGATCTGGTCTCTCTCTCTCCTCCCCCACCCCCACCACCTCTCTTTCATTAAAAAAAACAAACATTTCAAAGTAAAACTATATATATCACAGTTACCATTACAAATATGATGCAAAGCAAAAAAAAAGTTCAGAACCATTTGCAAAGCAAGTGAAAGCTAGGATCATGGCCATGTTGTTTTCTTCCCAGAATTCTTTTTTCTGCTTATTTCTAAATCCAGACAGCCATGCAATATCATTTGTGAATTCCTCATGACTGTTGCTGAGAACTGTAGGTTAGTAAGAGCATCCTGCCACCTGGTCTCCCCATTTGCTTATGTTTCCTCTTACGGCATTTCTTTTTTAGTTGTGTTTAATGATTTTATTTATTTATTCATGAGAAATGATAGGAGAGATAGAAAGAATCAGACATTACCCTGGTACATGTGTTGTCAGAGTTTGAACTCAGGACCTCTTGCTTGAGAATCCAATGTCTTATCCACTGTGCCAATGCCCAGACAACCTCTTATGTCATTTCTAAGCCCTACCTTGTCAGCCGTGGTTTGAAGGTTTGACACTGGCATTTGTGCTGTACTGCTCACTAGAGATCCCCATATTCCCTCTAAATGGTGTATACATCAGAGTTCACTTCATATTTTTAGTCTCCTCTCTATGTGAACTCCAGCCAAACACACGCCTAGCCCTGGCACTGGGAGGTGGATGGGTACCAAGCCCTTGTCCCAGAGATTGGGTGGGGGTTTCCATTATTTACTCAAGTGAGCAGTGAGTCTGGTCATGAAACACTTCATCAAGTACCAGAATGAGCGCATGTGTGGGGGTGATTCACGGGCCCCCAAACTTACATTGCAAGAAGTGACGAGTTTTTCACTCGTGCGGGAAATTACATGAGAGAACGCTGAGCTCAGTGATGCTTGCTAATTGCCTTTGAAATCAGCAGGCGCCCTGTGAGCACCTGCTATGTGAAAGTGTGAACACAGGTGTCTGTGTAGCAAGGTCAACTCCCATACCAGGGGCTGCGCCATCTTGGGAGTCAGACGGTAGCACAGCAGGTTAAGTGCAGGTGTAAGGATCCTGGTTTGAGCCCCTGGCTCCCCACCTGCAGGTGGTGAAGCAGGTCTGCAGGTGTCTACCTGTTTTTTTTTTTTAAGATTTTATTTATTTATTAATGAGAACGGTAGGAGAAGAGAGAGAAAGAACCAGACATCACTCTGGTACATGTGCTGCCAGGGATTGAACTAAGGACCTCATGCTTAAGAGTCCGATGCTTTATCCACTGCGCCACCTCCCGGACCATGCAGGTGTCTTTCTCTCGCCCTCTCTGTCTTCCTCTCCTCTCTCCATTTCTCTCTGTCCTATCCAACAACGACGACATCAATAATAATTACAACAATAAAAAACAAGGGTAACAAAATGGAATAAATATTAATAATATTTAATATTCAATAAATATTAAAAATATTTATTTATTATTGAACAGAGAGACAAAGAAATTGAGAGGGGAGAGGGAGGTAGAGAGGGAAAGAGACACAGAGAGACACCTGCAGTCCTGCTTCACCACTCATGAAGCTTTCCCCAGAAAGGTAGGGACCAGGGCCTTGAACCCTGGTCCTCATGCACTATAATGTACGTGCTTAATCAGGTGCGCCACTGTCTGGCCCCCATTTATTGACTATTAATCTGGAACTCAGTGTATCTGGGTTCTTTGTTTGTTGTCTGGAAGTTCTAACTGAAGAACCCTTGAAGGGTGTTGTGATGACCAGTCTCTTACAAAGTAAAGTCTGAGATTCCAGTGCTAGACACCATAAGACTCAACTTACCCCGTTTCTTCTTCTTATGAGGGAGGTTCAGTGGCAACTTCGTGCCTTGTCCACAGGGTTCCCTGTAGCTGAAATCCGCAAATTACTTTGGTTATATGACAGGGACATAGGGCTGGCAAGACAACACAGCTGGGTAGCACATCTGCTTTGTCCGCTGTGCATGACCCACATTCAAGTCTGGTCCTAACTACACTGGAGTAACATTTGGTATCTTTTCCTTTCTCCCTCTGTCTTCCTGTCTCCATCTCATATCTGGGAAAAAAATGTGGATTCAAATCAGTGAAAGCTTGGCAAGGACAAATTTTTTAAAAAATTGTATTAGTGATTTAATAACAATTATGTAGACTGTAAGATAACATGGGGATAATTGCATAGAGTTCCTATCACCAGAGTTCTGTGTCCCATTCCCCTTCACCGAAAGCTTCCCTATTCTTTATCCCTATGGGAGTATGCAACAAAATTCTTTTTTTTTAATATTTTATTTATTTATTTGTTTATTTTCTTTTTTTGTTGTTGTTGCCCTTGTTTTTATTATTGTTGTAGTTATTATTATTGTTGTTATTTATGTTTTTGCTGGATAGGACAGAGAGAAATGGAAAAAGGAGGGGAAGACAGAGAGGGGGAGAGAAAGATAAACACCTGCAGACCTGCTTCACCACTTGTGAAGAGACCCCCCTGCAGGTGGGGAGCTGGGGGCTGGAACTGGAATCTTTATGCCAGTCCTTGAGCTTCGTGCCGTGTGCACTTAACCCGCTGCATTATAGCCCGACCCCCTGGACCAAAATGCTTTATGGGGTGTAGAAAGTGAGAGTTCTGGCTTCTGTAATTGACTCTCTGCTGGACATGGGCATTGGCAGGTCCATCCATACCCCCAGCTTGTTTCTATCTTTCCCCAGTGGAGTAGAGACCTGGAGAGGAGAGGTGAGGTTCCGGGACACATTGGTGAGGTCATCTGCCCGGGAAAGTCAGGATGGAATCATAGAAGCATCTGCAACTTGGTGGCTGGATGGTAGTAAGACATAAAGCAGGACAAATTGTTTAATAAACAGGAACCTAGAGATCCCCATATTCCCTCTAAATGGTGTATACATCAGAGTTCACTCCATATTTGTATGGGAAGAAGCTAGGAAGTCTATTTTAGGTATGTTCCTAAAATAGGGGCCCATGACTTTAGTAATTTTTGCCTGAGCCTGATAACTAACATGCAGGTGGACTAAAAACCTTGTCTGGGAAGATGGTATCAGAGTTGAGAACAGGGCCCAAAAGCTGGGTTAGGGCAGAGAGTAACTCCCAACATGAGGAAAATATGTAAATGCCATGAATTGTTTCCCCCCATTGATCTGAGCTAGGACCCATATCTATTCCTATTTAGCACAGGAGCCTCTGTGACCACTGAGTCCCTGTCAGCCTGAGCTCACAGTCTATGCAATAGATATTAAAGGTATGGGCTTAATATGAACCAGGCACTCAGTATCATTATTTCTGGGAAGGTTGGCTCTAGGAAGGCTGGCTAGCAGAGAGCTGAGCTAGACTTTAAACACATCATTTCCCACAAACCCCTGAAGCCCAGCCTTGCTCCATTGGCCTGTGTGTGCTGGACAGCTAAGAAGCATGAAGAGAGGTAAAAAATATGGCAGGAAAATAGTACTGGGCACTACAGTTTTCCTTGAAATCCATCTCCTCCAAACAGTGTGCTTGGGACATTTCTAATTTCCTGAGTTTCACTCAGAAACAAACAACAACAACACAACACAAAACAAAACAAATAAACAAGAACAAAAAAATAACCTCTTTAATGAATGTATAAACTGTGCCTTTTAAAAGGACTTTTCTTCCCCTACCCCCAGGACTCCTGGTAATGAACACTCCCACCCAATCAAAATATGAAGACACCATGGGAGCTGTGTCAGCATCTTGGCTGCAAATAAAACTCAAAACAGGTTATAGCACATGCTAGGAATACAAAATAAGGTTAGAAGGAATGCTTCAGCTGTGGAAATGATAGAGCATAATTTAGCAGAGGGAAAAACCAGGGAGTCGGACACCCGGGGGTGGGGGACAGTAAGGGATATGCAAGGCATGGGGGAAGGATGAGGGGAGGGGGGTCTTTCAGGAAAACATAGGCTGACAGATTGTTGGGGGGTCAGGGGTAGGGGGAGCCAGGCCAGGTAAGAGAGAGAGAGAGAGAGAGAGAGAGTTTCAAAGCCAAGGCTGGAATGATTAAATTTGCTCAAAACTGCTCATATTGAGTTTCAGGGCCATTCCAAATGGACCTCAGTCTTCAGAGAGACGAACTCATAGCTTTGGGGTTTGTGACATCAGCATCTGACTCCCCGCAAGACCAGAGAGAATGAATCCACTTTCCTTACAGGTGACTGGAACATTCAAGGACTATTTGTTTTATTCAGCTAAGATTATCTGTTAAACCCTAACCAAATTTATAGAGCCACTCTGTAATTATCTGGCTTTAGAGATTCAGATGTCAATTCACTGCATTCAGCTGAACTGATCTTTTCTCTCTCTCTCCTTCTCTCTCTCTCTCTCTCTCTCTCTCCCTCCCTCTCTCTCTCTCTCTCTCTCTCTCTCTCTCTCTCTCTCTCTCCTTTTTGTGACTTCATTAAGCTATTACTAGTCCAGATCTCTCTCTCACACACACACACACACACACACACACACACACACACACACACACACACACACTTACCCCCTTCCCACCCTAGAAGAGCACCTGACCTTGATGAATCAGGCAGGGAGGCAGTTAACAGGTTTTCTGCTTCCATATTGTATTTGCAAGGAGCTTATCAAAGACAGTAATCCTAAATAGCAGTTTGCACATTTCCTTTCATTCTAACTCAATCACAGAGTATTTTTCTTAACAAGTATTGATTGTGGAAGTTAATTCCCCCCTGTCCTTTGCTTCCTGGCTGTAACCCTCCAGAGTTCTTTATTAAGGGAGAGAGGAGGTGTGTCTTGATTCTCCTTTCACACCAGGAGAATGAACTCACTAAGTGTGGTCTGTCTTTCACACATCTTGAAGGGAGGGACAGCTAGCCTGGTGGGTGAATAGCATGGGAGAAGCTTCTCAGACTGTGTGTGCACATTTTAAACATGGGTTTGTGGGGTGGTAGAAAATAAATAGCATGCCAGGGCGGGGTGGGGGAGCCTCCCCTCCTGGACTGTGTTTCTTCCTGTAATAATCCTTGGAGTAAAAAGACACTTTTCTCACCTGAATAATTCACTGGCAGGCCTGCCTCCCCCCTACCCTACCCCTCAACCTGGCCAGTCATCTCACATCATCTGTGAGTGAGGATTCATCAGGGAAAAATGAAGATGGCCTCTCTTAAGGGGGCCGGGCAGTGGCACACCAGGTTAAGCGCATGTGGTACTAAGCACAAGGACTCACACAAGGATCAGGGTTCAAGCCCCCAGCTCCCCACCTGTAGAAGGGTTGCTTCATGAGTGGCCGCTTCATGATCAGTGGGGTCTGCAAGTGTCTGTCTTTCTCTCTCCCTCTCTAACTCCTCCTCCTCTTGGGCTTCCTCAAGGTGGCCTTCTCCTTTCCCTCTCTGTGACCGGCAGTGTGTCTGCACTTCCTGTGACCACTTAGAGGATCCCAGTGTGAGGCTGAACTGACACTTCAGATTAGTGGCTCATTCTCCTCACCTGCTATGTCTGTTATGTTCATACAGATAAAAAGATTTTTTTTAAAAAAAAAAGTGGTTTGGGGGATAGAGAATTAAAATGAGGAACTCAATGGTGCCTGGGTCAGTGATTTGAGTGGGTAGGTGGGTGGATATATATTCATGCCCTCTTGAGAGAGGTGCCTCTTCTCAACTCACACTGGGCAAACCCGCCTCTCTCCCGTTGGCTTTCACAAGGCATGAGTAGGACTAGGCATTTTCTGACTGACAGCTCAGCCCTCCAGTTCCCATCATGAATGTGCCAACCCCTCATGACCCACACGGTGCCCAGCGGGGCTGTGATGTGCCTCACATCCAAAGCCACTCGATGAACTTATCTGGGTATTCAAAGGAGTATGTGTTCTCAGCCCCCTACCATCTGGCGGCCAGAGCAGCAAGGGGCAAGATCTGATGGATCTTAGAGAAGGTGGAAGAAACTGAGGGCCCAGAGGTGGGATGAGGGAGAACAAATCATCACAGGAACAGAGTGAATGGTTGACCCTTGCCCTTGAATCTCCATTCGCACAGGTGGTACTGACAAGCATCTAGGTTCAACCACCCCACTCCCCCACTACACCACCATAGGTCACCTGGTGTCTTGTAATTCACTTGCATTGGGCACCTGTGCCAGGGTTAGGAGAATGTGGTGATGAATGGGCAGAACGGCCTGTCTTCAGGAACTGACCTTCAGAGGAGAGGACAGAGGCACTGGGACCTTCTGTTCCTGGGCCCTGAGGAAGGCGGGGGACGGGGGTCACACCAAGGTTGAAATAAATGACGTGGGAGGTCATGGCAATTCTCAGAATGGGTCTAACCATTTAAAAAGGGTCTTGCAGGATGAGGAAGGTCTTGGGGACTGGAGGAAAGGTGAGGAGGGAGCATTCAAAGCAGAAAGAAAGGACTCTGGAAAGGCATATGGGGTCGAATGATCTGGGAAGCCCGGGGTAGTCTGTGTGGGTGGACGCATGTGTAACAGAGCACATGGCCACTTAGCGCAACCTCTCCAGGGCCTCCTCACACTGCTGGTTAGAGAAAGGGTCTACTTGCCCAGCACTTCTCTCTTCCCCTGCCTCTCCTCTCCTTCCTTCCTTCCTTTATTTCTTTTTTCTCTCTCCCATTCTTTCTCTCCCTTTCTTTCTTTGTTTCTTTTTCTTTCTTTTTCTCTTTCTTTTTATTTTCTCTTTCTCTTTCTTTCTGTTCTCTCTCTTGCTTTCTCTCTTTCTCTTGCTTTCTCTCTTTTTCCCTTTGTTTCTCTCATTTTCCCTTTCTTCCTCTCTCCCTTTCTTTCTCTTTCTTGTGCTCGCTTTCTTTTTCCCTTTGTTTCTCTTTCTTTGTTTGTTTCCTCTTTCTCTCATTTTCCCTTTCTCTCTCTCCCTTTCTTTCTTTCTCTTTTCCCTTTGTTTCTCTTTCTCTCTCCCTTTCCTCCTTTCTTTCTTTCTCTCTCTCTTCTTTTCTTTCTAGCTTTCTGTCTATGAGAGCTACAGAGAAAGATACAGATAGAAGGGGACCAGAACACTGCTCATCTCGGTCTTATGATGTGGCTGGGTGTTGAACCTGGGACTTTGGAGCCTCAGACACAAAAGTCATTGGCAGAAGCATTATGCTATCTCCCCAGTGCCACCTAGCACTTTAGTCTTTGACCATGGGAAATACTGCACCCAGGGTCTCACAGTAGATAGCTGTGATAGGTGTGTGTGTGTGTGTGTGTGTGTGTGTGTGTGTGTGTGTGTGTGTGTATGTCCTCATCCTGCATAACAAACCTCAAGGGCCAGAGGTCCAGCAAGTAGCAAGGTTATTAAGAAAGTCTCCAGGGCCAGAGAGCACATCTCTCTTGCCCTGTACACAGCCAGGTTCTGAACCCCAGCACTACCTGTGAGTACCATAGCAGCAGGGCGGGGGGTGGGGGGGTTCTGATGCTATGGTGTCTCTCCCTTTCTCTGTCTCTCATTCTCTGACTCCCTCTCTCTCTCTGAGATCAAAAGAATGAAAATATCAGCCAGGGAGCTGTGAAATGACGCAGTGCTCCACCAAGATAATAATAATAATAATAATAATGCCGAGGTCATTCATGGACTCTGTCACTCACATGGGTTCAGAGAAAAAACAACAACAACAACAATAATAATCTAATAAAATACTTGAGTTGAGGGGACAGATTAATGGTTCTGCAAAAGACATTTATGCCTGAGAGTCCCAAGGTCCCAGGTTCAATCCCCAGCACCAACATTACCTAGAGCTGAGCAGTGTTCTAGTCTCTGTATCTTTCTCTCTGTATGTCTCCTTTAAAATAATGATAATAATAAATACATAAATAAAATCTTTTGGTTGGGGAGACAGCATCATGGTTCTACAAAACACATTCCTGTCTGAAGTTCTAAGGCTCCAAGGTCCCAGGTTCAATCCCCAGCACCACCACCAGCCAGAGCTAAGCAGTACTCTAGTTTTTGTCTCACTGACTTTCTCTCTCGGTCTCTATCTATCTATCTCATTAAAATAAAATGAAAATAAAAGAACAGTGCATACCCAAGGCCCAGAAGCACCTGTGTGTTGCCTTCTGGTACCCTTGGACAAATGGCTTCCCTCTGTCTCCCCTGCGTTACAGGGTCTCAAGCAGCCAGAACTGGAGTCACTAATTCTTCTAGCGTTTGCCCTTCTTCCGTAGCCAGTCGACAGCGTCAGGTTGAGACTGATGTAAAGTTTCGAGACCTCCTTTGAATCTGGAGAGGTGGCAGTCGTTGACTATGTGGGTCATAGTCTGTCTGGAGCCGCAGGGGCAGTTCGGGTCGTCTCTGGCTCCCCAGCGATGGAACATAGCGGCGCACCGGCCATGGCCTGTTCGATAGCGATTGAGGAGGGCCCGATCATAACGTGCTAGGTCAAAGCCGGGTTGACGCTTGCAGGGGTCTGTGATGAGGTGTTTGTTCTTGACCTCAGCTGACTGCCAACTCTGTTTCCAAGAGTCTGGAACAGAGAAGTTCAGTGTAGGCGTAGGGGACCAGATTGGGTGACGAGACGTCAAGCGTTGGACAGGGTGGGCGAAGATATCCGCGTAGATTGGCAGGTCCGGTCAAGCGTAGACGTGGGAAATGAACTTAGATGATGCCGCATCCCGACGAATATCTGGCGGGGCGATGTTGCTAAGAACTGGCAGCCATGGAACCGGGGTGGAACGGATGGTTCCAGAAATTATCCTCATGGAGGAATATAATTTGGAATCGACCAAGTGGACATGGGGGCTACGGAACCATACTGGGGCACAGTATTCTGCAGTGGAATAGCATAATGCCAGAGATGATGATCTTAGTGTGGAAGCGCTCACGCCCCATGAGGAGCTGGCCAGTCTTGCAATGATGTCACTAATGATTCCTAAGGTTTCCAGGGGACCAGGGCTGGCTCACAGCGGCTGCTTAAAATTTGGAGGCCACAGACTCGGGCACCCAGGACAAGAGAAAGAAGCCAACCCACAAGGGAGGTATTGAAAAGTGCAGAATTCAAAGACTGACCAGCCCAGGAATGAAAACTTTTCAAACCCAGCTCCCAGCAAGAAGCTCCAGGGAGAGGAGCAGATCCTGAGGGGGTGGGGGAAGGGGGAGTGGGGGTGAGGTAAGGTGTGGGGGGTGTATGCATTCTGTGAAGGGGCAGGTTTGACAATCTATTAAAACAGCCAGTTACAATAGGTGAGTGTGGAGATCACAGAGGCTGGGATTCATGTACACACATCTACACAGGGAACTTTGATGCTTTCAAATGTCTGCCCGCCACCCTGACAATCAGGCAGCACTTCCATACTTCACAGCAGTTGGCCTGTCTGGGTGTTTGGGCTTGACAGCAGGGGAGCTCTTTGAAATGAAGCTGAGGCATTTCAAACACTAGGGCTTGAATATCCAGTTTGTATATTCTGCTGATGGCTTCTTTTTTTTTTTTTTTAATTCTATTTCAATTCCTCTTTTTTTTTTTTTAACTAATTTTGGAAGCACTTCTGAAAAGCCAGAAATCTAGGAAAAAGAACAAATGACAAAAGCAAAGATGCCCTTGATTGTCTCAAGTCAATAATCCCAGGGAACCAGCTTGCAGGCTCTCAGATGACCCCGTGTAGTGAGGGAGGGATGAGAAGAACTTTTATTGGCAGGATCAGGACTATTTTTCAACGGCAGTCCAGTTTCGTTAAAAAAAAAAAAGTGAGGGGAGGGGTGGTGGTGGTGGCTGAAAATGTTTGAACCACTGAGCTCCTCCTACCCAGATAATTTCATAATGGTTTTTAGGGAGGGATGTTTACAGCTTTCTATGAGTAATAAATCATTTAGAAGCCATTCATTAAAACCTCCAAAATTACAGGCACTGCAGGCAAATTCTTTCTTTTAAGAAGGCAAGGATGACCTGAAAATTGGTCCCGTCTCTTGCCTTCTTCCCTTTGATATTCTCTTTCTCTCGCTCTCCCTCCCCCACCCCCTTCCTTCTTATCAGTTAGTGAGTAAAATACCAGTCTTAGAGGATTTAGACACCAGGGCACAGGTCTAAATGAAATTGGCCTGTGTTGTCCTGGTGGCATCATGGGACAGAAATCTGAAGCTCCTAGTTTCATTTCTGGGAGGGGGTGGGCCGTCCACCTCTGTGGGTTTTTTTTAAAGGGCGTGCCAGTGTTCTTCTGGCTTGGCATGGAGACTGTCAAGAACTGGCACTGGGGCAGCCCTGTGACTCAGGTTTTCAAAGCTGCCACATGGAAGGCCAAAAATATTATCCTCCTCCAAATCATGATGGAGGAGGTGTGGTAGCTTGGCTATCTCTTCTGACACTGAGTTACAAGGACTAGATGGTGGGGTGTGGGAATCTTACACAAGACCGAACCAAGCCAGAGAGGATTAATTTTGATTTCATTCAAAAACCATAAGAAGCAGAAAAGGCTGTCAGTACCCCGAGGCGATACTTAGGAACTCGAGGGAGGTATGATCCTCTTAGAACGGCCGACCTGGATTCTGAGCTGATTCCAAAAGCTCCCAGGCCACACTTGGCCCTCAACTTCTGAATTTGTTTTCATTTGGTTGGTGATACAGATGGGGAGTGTGTGTGTGTGTGTGTGTGTGTGTGTGTGTGTGTGTGTGTGTTTAACTGGTTCAACCAGCAGATAGAAACAGAAGAAACTGGGGACCCCTGGCCTCACTAAGACCCACAAGGTTGAGGATTCAAGCCCTCTCCACCTGTTGGAAGCACCAGGGATGGTGTATTCACATCTCTCCGGTCTCTTGCCTTTCTCTCCTGCTTTCCTATTTCCATCTCCTTCATCACACCTTTCAAAAATATAGTGGGTGGGGGGATTGATCTGAGGATGTCACTTAGCAGTGCTATTACATATGCCCAAGGTCCTGAATTCATTCTCCAAATCAAAAATACGTACATTAAGAAATAAAAGATGCAAGACAAAGCCGGGTAGTGGTACACCCAATTAAGCACACATAATACATAGTGCTATGAGCAAGGACCCAGGTTCGAGCCCCGAACCCCGCCCCCTGCTCCACATCTGCAGGTGTGGATGCTTCATGAGTGGTGAAGCAAGTCTGCAGGTGTCTCTTTTCCTCTCTCCCTCTCTATCTCCTTCCCTCGATTTCGTTCTGTCCTATCTAATAAAACAGAAGAAAAAATAATAATGAAAGAGAAAAAATGACCACCAGGGAGTGGTGGATTTGTACTGCAGGCACAGAGCCTCAGTGATAATAAACCTGGAAGGAAATGTATATATAACCAAACTATTGACTTGAGCCAAAGTTCTCCCACTTCACAAAAAAAAAAAAAAAAATGCCTGTATTAGTGGGAAAGAAAAGAGAGAATTAGAAATATATATTGGGGGGGATTTCTTGAAATGAGGCACTAACACCTGGTTCACACAGGAGACACTAACTTCTGTTTGCCTGTCTTTCCTTGAGGCAAATCGTGGAACCAGCCCACTTCTGGTTCCAGGCAGAGACTCCCACTGCAGTTACAAGATAAACAGCTTCTTCAGGATGTCCTTTGTATGATTCCTTCCCTGACGAGGCATCTTCAGCACAACCTGAGGAGCAGGTGTGATCATCCACTCAGGGACAGAGAGGAAGGTCTTTTACATGTGCAGGAGTGTGTCAGAGTGGAGTGTTATCAAGAGTGGAATTTCCTGTAAGTAGGGAGATAAATGAATTAGTAACTCAGAGTAATTTTTTTATTATTAAAACTACATATCCAGATGAAAGCTTGGATAAGTTGGATCCCTGTTAGCCAATGAAATATGATGTCTAATTAGGTTTCCCCTGCAGACAGGGCAGGCTTCGAGTGCATTTCTGAATCTCGTTGACCTTTTCAGCTCGAAAAGCCAAATGATTTCCATTCCATGCTCTTTTAATTCTGGAGGAATTTGTTGCCAAAGATAAAAACTCACTCTAAATGGGAGGGGGGGAAGAGAGGGAGGGGGAGCAGATATTTTTTAGAATCCAGAGTGTCCAGAGTGCTATTAAAGAAAATATGGGAGGCTGGACAGTGATGTACCTGGTTAAGCACACATAGTACAAAGCTCAAAGACCCACACAAGGATCCAGGTTCAAGTCCCCACTCCCCATCTGCAGGGAGTCTGCTTCACAAGCAGTAAAGCAGGTCTGCAGGTGTCTTTCTCTCCCTCTCTATCTCTCCCTCCTCTCTCAATTTCTCTCTGTCCTATCTAATAAAATGGGGGGCTGCCAGGAGCAGTGGATTCATAGTGCTGGCACTGAGAAAAAAAAAAAGAAAAAAAGGAAGGAAGAAGGAAGAATGAACGTTGAAGAGCTGAGGCTAAGCAGAAGAGACCATTTTTAGTAGTCACTGGGCTTTATTTTGTTTGTTTGTTTTACTGGTGACCAGAGGAAAATCAAGGTCACACGAAGCCTGCAGACCCCCAAACTAGAAACAGCCTCTCCTGCTGGCCAGCTTCCCCTTGGTCTGACTGTAGTTGCATTTTCAGAGTGATTCCTGCCTCTACTGAATGAAAAGGTCCCCCGCCAGCCTCAGCACCAGGTCTGCTTTAGGGATGCTTACACAGGCCGATGCCCAACCTCTTGCCTGCCTTAATGTCTTTTGGAAATTCTCTATTCTCTCACCTTATTAATGCTAAAACAAAACGGGTTCGTTCATTGCCACAGGCAGCAAGAAAGTGAACTTCTTGATGGAGGCAGAGTGCCTTCCCCAGTGAGAGCAAGTAAATTAGTTCTGAGGTGCTCTCAGTGGCAGTAACTGTAATGAGAGAGACACCAGCCCTTCATTAATGAGATGCCAATCACAGAGGGGGCAGCCTCCTTGGAGAATCTTGGGGGAAGGGGTGGCATGGGAGGGAGATGGTGGCGTGATTGGCAGCCAGAAAGAGGCAGCTGAAAAGCATACCCTCCTGAGCTAGGAAACCCACATGGATGGTCCAAAACTGGAGGGGCAGACTCAGTGGAAAGGTGAGAGGATGCTCCTGAGGGTTGGAGGCAGATAGGTCTGTGGTAGACATATCAGAGTAGGAGAACTGGGGTGCTGTCTACTGGCACTTTCTCCCCACACAGGCTTCCAAAAACAAGGTTGATGAAGCCCAAGTGTGTCCCGCACTGGTTCCCCTGAGGATGGGTGACAGTTGGAGCTAGTTAATGACAGGGTCTCTCTTGGAGAGTTGGCAGCTGTGCCACCATTCACCTCTTCTCTGCCTGAGATCTTGGCAAGAGTTTCACATACTTTGTAACCTCCACATCTCCTACAAAGGAAACTTTCTCAAAGAAAGTTAAGGAGAGAGAGGGTCTCCATGCTAAGGAAGTCTATTCCTTGTATGAAATTTTCTCCCTGGCTCTAAATCCTGGTCTTGCCCAAGGACCAAATAACCCAGGAAAATAAAGAATAAAATAAAATGAAATAAAATGAAATAAAATATCCAAATCAATTTGGTTCAGGTCTTCCTCCTCCTCTTCCTCCTCCTCTTCCTCCTCCTCTTCCTCCTCCTCTTCCTCCTCCTCTTCTTCCTCCTCCTCTTCCTCCTCCTCTTCCTCCTCCTCTTTTTCCTCCTCTTCCTCCTCCTCCTCTTCCTCCTCCTTTTCTTCCTCCTTTTTTTCTTGCTGCCAGGGTTATTGCTGAAGCTCCCAGCACTATGACCATTCCCCCCCCTTTTTTTAAATTTTTATTATGCTTGATCGGACAGAGAGAAAATGAGAGGGAAGAGAGAATGAGAGAAAGATAGACACCTGCACACACCTCCTTCACTGCCCATGAAATGCTCTCCTGCAGGTAAGGAGCAGGGGCTCAAAAAGCCAGGTCTTTGCACTTGGTGTTGTGTGCGCTTAACCAGTGTGCCACCACATGGCCTAGTTCAGGTCTTTCTTAATATCAAAGATGATTTGAGAGTCAGTCCTACCCTGGCCAAATAGGGCTGTCTCTCCCCACCCCATATGCCCAGAACAGCTGCAGAGAAACTTCCAGCCCAGGGAGGCTGAGGATAGGGAAGGTATCTGTGCAGCTTTGTTGAGCATCTGGAATCTGCTCTTGCTTTGGGAAAAATCCGGAGCCTTTTGCAAATGAAAAGAACTTCCATTTGGAATGAAGCACCCAGCTACATGTTTCCCTAGATACATTTATTTTTATGACTACAGGTCTAGAGGGAGGTTAAGGGACTTTAGGCACTCAAGACAGCTTAATAAAATGTCTGAACACACAATTAGGTGCGTTCATGTCCTTCAAGAATCAGGGAACAGAAGTTCTAATTGGCAACATGGCATCTTGAATGTCATTTTCTAAACCCATTAGACCATGTCTAACAGAGACAGAGGGGAAGCAGCAGCAGCAGTTAACAAAAATACCACACCAGTGTGTCCCTCTTGGAGACATTATTCCAGGCTTGCCGTTGGTACATTGTGTCACTGCAAAGCTTCCAGCAAGATGACATTGTATAGGCCCACCGGCTCACAACAATGGAGTGTGAATGTGTTTACAGGGAACCTGGAAGGGCTTCTTCATTGTGTGTGTGTGTGTGTGTGTGTGTGTGTGTGAATTTTTTTTTTTAGTGTTAAAAGCCAATTTTATTTGTATTTTTTATTTCTTGCACTTGAAGTATTCCTCGATGACATCTTTGGCCTGAGATTTTTTTTTTTTTTTTTTTTGCCATAGTCCTTAACTACTACACAATTGCAACTGATGACCTTACAAGGTTTGTCCTCTCTGCCAGTTTTACAGAGGCCCACCCATTCTCGAAGTTTCTTGTTGTCATCAACCTGAATTAGGTTGACCTGGTGCTCAGCACAGAGGACCTCTACCAATTTGACATACACAGGCTCCTTACAGTTGGATGCAAGCACACAAAGTTGGACTTGGCGCTTGTCTAAGGCTTTGGCAGCTTCGCAAATGCCACGTGCTAGGTCGTTGTGAATGAGGGCGGTCTTCAGCACCTCTTGTAGAGCGGTTTTCACATCCATTACACCTTCAGCAGCAGTGCTCTCCTCGGCCATGGCAGTGGGTTAAGGGTGGAACTGAATCTTGAATACACCTGAGCCACCGCCTCCACATGTCTGGCGGCGGCAGGGAAAGAGTGTGAATTCTTTCTTTAAAATTATTTTAAATTATTTTGATTTATTTATTGGATAGAGACAGCCAGCAATTGAGAGGAAAGCAGGGATGGAAAGGGAGAGAGAGAGAGACCTGCAGCCTAGCTTCACCACTCCTGAAGCTTTCCTGCAGCTGGGAGCTGGGAGCTCCAGTCTGGGTCCTTGAGCTTTGTAACTTGTGTGCTCAACCAGATGCACCGCCACCACCACCCAGCCCCCGTGTGGTAATTCTTTAAAGACACAGTTATTGGAATGTTTGAGCCCCTTTCTCTGAAGTCTTGTCACTCTTTCTCAACTAGGTTACTAGTCCTCTGCTGATCATTTGACAGAAAGACAATGTGTCTCTGTGTAGTCATTCACACCTGATAACCATCATCTTCAAGGCTGAGCCACTTTGGGCTGGCCACCTTTGAAATGGAAAGGACAAACAGTCAGCAGGTTCCCTTCTTTCTTACTTTCTTTCTTTAATGAAACCAGACCTGAGCACCTGCCAGAAGCTTGAGTTTGTCTGGAATCTTCTAGATTTCCTTTTGGAAAATCTGACTGGACTCACCTAGGAATTCTCACCATTCTCTGCTGAAAGTCAGAAAGACTAAGTCACAGAAAATAAAGACACAGGAAGAAGCCAAACTGCTTTTTTTTTTTTAATGACTAACATTCTGTTTTTGATAGAAACCTGATTTTTCCAAAAACTCAGTTGACAAAGCACTATTTGTATATTTTCCCCATCTTCCATTTTAGACACTTGGATTTATAAAGCTTGCAGATGTCCTCGGTTTAATTTATTTTCAAAAGTGCCAAGGACTTTTCACTTCCAAGGACTAGCTGTGTTTTTTAAGACCTATTGATAATTCTGTCTTTAAATATTCTATTTATTTTAATGAGAGAGAGAGAGAGAGAGAGGCAGAGAAAGAGAGAGATGAGAGAGATAGGGACAGAGAGAGAGAGAGAGAAAGCTGCTAGAAGCACTGCTCAGCTCCGACTTATGATGGTGCCAGGAACTGGACCTGGCACTTTTCAACCTCAGAAACAATACTCTTATGTCCTCTACCTGACTAGATTATCTTCTTAGGGGATGGGGGAGGGTCGCTCATTACCATGCTCCATAAGTTGCAGCTGATTTGAATGCCACAGAATCACTTTCCCTAAGGTTTAGGAGCAGCTAAAAAGTAAGCAGACCACAAAGTGTGCCACTCGGCTCTAAATTTTTCATAACTGACTAAATAGTAATTTATATGACTATAAGTTAATAGGAGTATATATTAACTCCATTCCTGCCACCAAAGGTCTGTGTCCCTACCCCCAGGCCCCTCTAGTGGGGCTGAAAACCTACCCTTTCCCCCACACCCCACACCCAAGTTTTTTTACTCTGGTGCATTACTCCAATCTCAATCAATTTTGCTTTGTGGTCTCTAGTTTTAATACTTCTAATTATTATTATTATTATTTAGTCTTCTTTGCCCCACCAAACTCCAGTGATCTGAATTTAATGAAAAAGAGATTTTAATGGTTAAGGGAGAGAGGAGCCTACTCCCAAAACATGACTGGGATAATGAACAAATCTCACTTTTACTATAGGAAAGGCCTTTCTCTAGCTTAATAAAGGAAATTATCTTAGCAAGAAATAGAAGTAATATTCTGAGAGATGAAATTGCAAAGCAGACAAGGCCACTGCATAAACATTTTATTTTAATATTCAGAGAGAGAGGGAGAGGGAGAGAGAGAGAGAGAGAAAGAGAGAGATGCCCAGCACTTTCATAACAAGTCCTTCTAGCGAACTGGCTTTCTCACACATTCTCCATAAAATAATTGATGTTTGTAATGCTGACCCGAAGGCATTACAGGATCCCAAATTGCTTCTTGAATCATCAAAGAATGATTCATTGCGTTCTGGGTGGTTTTCTTGTTGAGAGTATTTTATTGTATACTAATCCCTTTGAAAACTGCTAACACACCTAGGACAGGTACCAGAAGTTTGCAACCCAGAGCGGGGGGGGGGGGGGGGGCGGGGGAGTAGTGTGTGTGGGGGGGAGTGGCAACAAAACATGTTTCTTTGGCAGCCAAGCTCAGTGCCACCAGCCACCCCCTCCTTCATCCAGCTGCCTTGGGAGAGAAGATGCTATCCCTCCCGGCAATCTGCAGAAACTGGTCTCTGGTGGTGTCCACCCAAGACCACTCCCACCCGTTCCTTTCTTCCCTGCTTTGCTGGCTAGTTAGCACTCACAGGCAAAAGAGAATCCTGTATTCCCACTCCCCACAGTGTCCCCCAAAACAGAAGGACAAGACACTTGGGGGCAGCATTCAATTACGTGGAACCGTATACTACTGCTAATACTTGTTCACTTGGTTTGACAGCAGCTGTCATTTCAGATGAACTATTTCAGTGATCTCAAGGATGTGTGTGTGTGTGTGTGTGTGTGTGTGTGTGTGTGCGTGCGTGTGCGTGCGTGTACTCATACACATATGTACTCATACACATACGTACTCATACACATCCTCCCCTTGCTCAGAGAACTCCGTGAACAAGAGTTCCAAAGCTGCACCAGACTGCCTGCTTCCTTCCCCCTGATTGGTTAAGCCAGTGATTTTTTTTTCCCTTCTGGGCTGCTCTGGAAACATTCCAACAGTGGAACCACAGCTTATGCTGGCATCACTGGACACTGAGCGGAAATGGCCTCCCTGTTTCTTGCTATGCTGCCTTTATGTTTTAATGCTGTTTACAGATGGAATGTTCTATAAATATTCATATAAGGCCCGTACAAAGGAAAGGCTGTGAAGAGTTCTTCATTTAAGAAGATGCCTCAAGTATGAGGGTAACTAGGAGAGAGAGGGGTTTAATCCAGCTTCACCAAGTACACACACACACACACACACACGCACACACACACACACACACACCCCTCTTTATACAGAGCATGGGGGTGACCTGGGATTTAGCAGTTAAATTCACAGCTAAGAGTGTCAGCTAATGAATTATTCCCAGTAAATGAACACATCTAGGGAGTCCTTGTTACTCCCCATACCCATGTTCCTTTCATCAGGAAATATTCCTGGGTGTAGGAGAAAGATCTATGGGATCATCCACCCACACTAAAGCCTTCTCCATGGCTCCCCCACCGCCCTATCCCAGCAAATTCTGAAATTCATTTTGGTACTGGGGATCAGTTGCCATTTGTTGGAAGAGTATTTCCTCTTTGCAAAAGAAAGCTTGTTACCTCAGAAGAGAAAAGAAATGCTTAGAGAGACAACTCAGCTGGAAGAAGTTAGAAACAATATACTAGGGTCCTGGGTGGTGGTGCACTGGGTTGAGGGCACTTAGTAGGAAGTGCAAAGACCTGAGAATGGATCTTGGGTTTGAGTCCCCCGACTCCCCACCTGCAAGGAGGTCGCTTCGCAAGTGGTGAAGCAGGTCTGCAGGTGTCTATCTTTCTCTCCCCCTCTCTGTCTTCCCCTCTCCTCTCAGTTTCTCTGTCCTAGCCAAAAAAAGAAAAAAGAAACAATATTGAAAAAAATACAGATTTTTGATGTTTCAAATTTAATAGTTAAAATAAAAAATCATTTGCAGTTGTAACATTAGAAATGTTTTAGTATTTTATTTTATTTTATTTTGTTTTATTTTGCCTCCAGGGTTCCTGCTGGGGCTCAGTGCCTGCAGTACAAATCCACTGCTCCTGGAGGCCATTTTTTCCCTTTTGTTGCCCTTGTTGTTTATTGTTGTTGTTGTTATTGTTATTGCTGTCATTGTTGTTGGATAGAACAGAGAAATCAAGAGAAGAGGGAAAGACAGAGAGGGGGATAGAAAGACAGACACCTGCAGACCTGCTTCACCACCTATGAAGTGACCCCCCTGCAGGTGGGGAGCCGGGGGCTGGAACTGGGATCCTTAGCTGGTCCTTGCACTTCGTGCCACGTGCACTTAACCCACTGCACCAGTGTCCAGCCCCTACATTAGAAATGTTTTAAATGCTGAGTTAGCGAGTGTCTTGATTGCTCCCAAATACTCTCAGATTGTTTTTCATACCAAAGACATTCAAGCTAAAAAATCCTTGGGCCCAATAAAGGAAAAAAAAATGTTTCCCCCCCCCCAAAAAAAATCTTTGGTATTGCATTAATTGAGGTGGGAAGGTTTGGGGAAGAAGAGTTGGTGATTTCCCCCCCTTCTTTGAGTCAAAGATACTGAAGTATTCCTTTCTCTTCAACTGGATAGATTCTATTTGGGAAAGACGAGGGAGAAGGAAGCATAAGCCCCAAAACTTGCAGGGCACCACTTGGCAGGCCCTTCCTTGAGGCCCACCAGCAGTGGCTCATCAAAAGCATAGGAGATGATTCCCCGCTTACACTGAAGGCCTATCTCTCTGTGTTTATGGGGCAGATCTGAGACAGCCGGTCTTTCAGGTCGGGAGCTGTGGTTGCATGCAAAATGTGATCCTAAATAAATAAAACGCCAGCGTTATATCCCTCCAGCTACTCAGCTTCCTTGTTATGCCCCTGTGGGAATTGTGGTTGCTTCTGGCTCAAAGCTGCTACCCCCACCACCAACACCTCCACCTTCTGGCCTCCCCACTGCTGGCTGATGGAGTAAATGCTAGAGGTGGCCCATTATCCTCAAGGTAAAACCCAGCTACAGGACAGGGAGCCATCTTTCAAAGCACAGTGTGCCCTGTCTGTTTCAGAGTGATGTGATAATCAGGTCCCGCTCGCAGTCTGGGCTCCCTGGGACAGGATTTACAGTGTTTTCTCTCGGGTCCGCCTTGGGGGATGTTTCTTAGCAGAGCACATTTTTGTGACCTGATGCCTTCACGGCATGTGGCCACGGAATCAACCCCTTTTGATGTCAGTTCTTTCCAGTTGTTCGCTGAGCTTCTGATTGGATTAGGATGGGTTGGTACCATTCAGCTGAACTGGCAGGGACCCCATCTGTGTCAAGGGTGTAGGAAAGGAAAGGGAAGGGGATAGAAAAGGTGAGGGCTTTAAGTCTAGCTGAGGATGCAACCTCTCTCTGCTCAACAACTGCCTTGCTCCATTCCATTCAAACCTCTTGACCTCTCTGAACCTCAGTCTCTCTGGCCTCTCTTGTCTATCTTGCTGTGGGGGGTTTGTGAGGATTAAAATGAGTTGGTGAGTGGGAAAGCACTCTAATCCTTCTGCATCACCAGCCTTGGATTTTTAGAGAGTTTGCTGATAGAATACTGGGGTGGTGTTGGGGAGAAGGGTGACAGTGGTTTGACTAGAGGAATTCTCTCCCAATCAGAAAACATTCTTTTTTTTACCTTCTTTTAAAAAATTATTTTATATTGATTTATTTATGTATTTACTTATTTTTGCCTGGGGCTCATTGCCAGTACTAGGAATCTACTGCTCCTGTGGCTTCCCCCCCCCCCATTTTTATTGGCTAGGACAGAGAGAAATTGAGGGGGGAGGGAATATAGAGAAGAGAGGGAGAGAGACAGAGAGACACCTGCAGACCTGCTTCACCACTTGTGAAGTGACCTCCCTCCCCCTGCAGGTGTGGAGCTGGGGGCTCAAACCCAGATCCTTTCATGGGTCCTTGAGCTTCGTTCTATGTGTGTTTAACCAGTGTGCCACTGCCTAGCCTTTCCTCTTTCTTTCTTTCTTTCTTTCTTTCTTTCTTTCTTCCTTCCTTCCTTTCTTTCTTTCTTTCTTTCTTTCTTTCTAATTTGATAGGACACAGAGAAATTGAGAGGGGATTGGGGAGATAGAGAGGGAGAGAGACATAGAGATACCTGCAGACCTGCTTCACCACTTGTGAAGTGACCTCTCCACCTTGCAGGTGATGAACCGGGGGCTCAAACCCAGATCTTTGCAACATGTCTGTGAGCTTAATTGTATGTGTGTTTAACCAGTGTGCCACTGCCTGACCTCCCTTTATTTCTTTTTTAATTTGATAGAACACAGAGAAATTGAGAGGGAAAGGGGAGATGGAGAGGGAGAGATAGAGAGACACTGCAGACCTGTTTCACCACTCGTGAAGTGTCCGTCTCTGTCCCCACCCCACCCCCCGCAGATGGAGACTGGGGACTTGAACCTGGGTCCTTGTGCATGCTAATGTGTGTACTCAACCAGGTGTGCCACCACCCAACTCCAGAAAAACATTCCTTCATTGTATCCCAGTAGCAGGGAGAAAGTGAGAGTATTGCCTGAACCCCTGAACCCTTCATCAGCAATCACTAGTTTAAAGATGGAAGATAATACACACAGCTGATATTCAAGGCAAATCCTTGGCAACTAGAACCCAATGTAAAGCACACAACACTATCTGTCTCTAAAGAATTGAAGAGGAAAATTCCCCACGTGTGTTTGAAAGCAACACAACAACAAAAAAGCCAAGCCTTAGAACAAGATGTGGTGAATGATTGGGATGTCCTAGAATGACACTTGGAGGTGTAAATAAATCACTGGGAAGGATGGCACCCACCCAGGAGTTCTGAAGGAACTCAAGGGTGAAATTGTGGAAAGCTTGGCCAGAATGTGTAACCTGTCACAAAGGGGCACTGTGCTCAGAAGCTGGCAGGCTGCCATGGCAGCTCTGAAAGGAGAGAAGTACAAATAGGTACGTCTCACCTTGATACCTGGTGAGCTGGGAGAGGCTAGCTGAATGGGTAGTGTCACTGAATGGTCGATGGTTACACAAAACATTCGTTGAGCGTTCGCCATGTCCAGACACTGGGTGAGATGAGAAAAGTAAACCAAGGAAAGTGTCTAAGGAAGAGCTTAAAAGGGGGTGGGGGAGCCCCCGGCTTCCCACCTGCAGGGGAGTCGCTTCACAGGTGGTGAAGCAGGTCTGCAGGTGTCTATCTTTCTCTCTCCTCCCCCCATGGCTTCCCCTCCTCTCTCCATTTCTTTCTGTCCTATCTAACAATGACATCAACAACAATAATAACTATGACAATGATAGAAAACAACAAGGGCAACAAAAAGGGAAAAGATAAATATAAATAAAAATAAAAAGGGTTAGGATCTGGAGTCCTTGGCATCTGAGTTAGATAAATAGCATTTCCCCCCCACTCTAGAGTGCCAGTCTCTATCAAGTGCCTGAAGGACCCTGAAGACTAGGGCCCAACTGTTTTGTGAAAGAGAGCAGAGATCCTGCTAGTAATGTCTGTCCGGTTCAGTTTTGGCAAGCATGCTCTGTGTTTACCATCCCCAGACAGATGTGCATTCTGATTCTGGGGACAAGTACCACAACTCAGAGAAAGTGTGGAAAGGGAGAAGAAAGGGATGGGAAGGCAGATGCCTACACAAAGCAAGAGTGGAAAGAAAAGGGAACCAGTAAAGGAGGCTGATCTTGAGCATTTATGCATCTGTTCACTTACGCTGCAAGTATTTAGGGAGATTCATTCATTCATCCATTGGATATAGAAATTGAGAGAAGGAGAAGAGAGAGGAGGGGGGAGAGAGAGACCTGCAACACTGTTTCACTGCTCTTCAAGTTTCCTCCCAGCAGGTGGGGACTGGAGAGTTGAACCTGGGTCCTTGTACATTGTAACTTGTGCACCCCACCAGGTAGGCCACCACCTGCCCCCTCTCCCCACCTCCAGAGGTAGCAGACATTCAGGTAGCAGACATTGCCCTGCTTTTTGGAGTCATTCTAAAACACAGAGAAAACAGTCAGATGGTAGCACACAGTATCTCAGAAGAGAGGTGATGGGATAGAAAAAGGTGGGACATGACAGGACTGATCATATATTGGCGCTGAGACCTCAAGGGCAGGATTCAGAAAAAAAAAAGAAAAGAAAAGAAAGAGAGAAAGAAAGAAGGAAAGAAAGAAAGAGAGAGAGAGAAAGAAAGAAAAGAAAGAAAGGAAGAAAGAAAGAAAGAAAGAAAGAAAGAAAGAAAGAAATTAGACGGGTAGTATTCCAGACAGCAGATGTAGCTAGAGCAAAGGTCCTGGGGCAGAGACACCTGTCAAAAACAAGTTTTTGAAATTTGACAGTGTAATGGGGAGTTTGAGGGGAAGACAGAGCCAAGGAGGTGGTTTCCTGATGCTGTTTACGTAGCAGTAGTTGTGTGTCTAGAACAGGGAGATTTGGTAATGTTTGTAGGTTGAAGCAAAAGAGACTGTTGGAAAAGAAAGACTGATTGTGGTTGAGGGATAAAGGATGGAAGTTGTCACTAAGCATTGATCTCAAAGAAGCGAAGATGGTAAAAGCAGAACTAGAAAAAGAAAGACCTTAGCTTTGTGGAGTTGTAAACACATTTCATAGTAATAGATATGACTTGGTATTTTTTTTTAATCATCTGATTCTTTCGAATGCAATGCACAACACAGTGACTTAACATTTCAAAAGATAATGTGACATTTTAGATCCGTAGATATTAAAGATGTTATTACAAAAGTAACTGAGTACAGTGTATACTAATATTCATGAGTGATAGTAAAAACTCATTCTCTGAATGAGTTTCATCTAACAAGTGTTGCACTTGGTTTAATTTACTTTAATTTTGTAAGAAATGGCCATTTATAAAACACACATTAAAGTGAGATTGACTACTATGTTTAGTTTGGAAATCAGAGAAATAGTCAGCTATGCCTTGAAATCTAACTGAGCATCTTACCATCAACCCTTGATACAAATAGCAAAATTCTTCTTTTGTATGTAATACTGGAAGACTTTGCATTTGTGTAAAAAAAAGGAAAAAAAACTGGTTTATTGTTTTTTTGTTTTTTTTTTTCTTATTTATTTCCAGGGCACTGCTCTGTTTGCTGCTAATGATGATGCAGGAAATTGAACCTGGAACTCGGAGCCCTGGACATGAGAGTCTTTTAGCATGACCATGATGCTGTCTCTCCCTCCCTGATTTTTTTTTATTTCTCAGTGATGAAGCTGAAAAAGTTTTCTGGCCACTATTTAGAAACACTTCTTCTGTATACATAATTATAAACCACACTGGATAGACACAGAACAGTTTAAAAAAAAAAAACTTTATTTATTGAATAAAGGCAACCAGAAATTGAGAAGAGGGTGACAGAGAGGGAGAGAAGCAGAATGGCACCTGCAGGCCTGCTTCACCACACTCAAAGCTTTCCCCCTGCAGGTAGGGGCCGGGGGCTCGAACCCAGTTCCTCATTCATTGTAACATGTGCACTCAACCAGGTGCACCACCACCTGCCCCCCAGATTTTCTATGTTTAATGTTTAATGCTGGATTTTGAAATGAAGAGGTCATTCTGTGAAGTATAACTCTAGGACTAGATGAAAGGAATCCTGAACTGGGTGGGGTCCTCATGTCTCTAATTCTGACAGTCTTTGGCTTGGCTGGTTGCAGCCCCAACAGATTTCTCCCCCTTTCTCTCTCTCTCTCTCTCTCTCTCTCTCTCTCTCTCTCTCTCTGTCTCTCTCTCTCTCTCTCCCTGCTGGCAGTGTGTGCAGCTACTCCTGGGCAGATTCACCCCAAGGCCTCTCTCCACAGCAGGCCTAGACCCAGCCCTCTGCATTATTTGCTCTGTTCCTCTTCCGTTTACAAGGTCAGAGTGGATGTTTTGGTTGTTTTCCCAGCAGTGTTCTACTGACCGACTTCACTCTAATCCCTTAATGTCACTTAAATAAACTGGAGGCGGGTGGGGGTGGGGGAGCCCTCCGGAGCTCTCTCAGTGGTTTCCTGCCGCTGTTGAGCTCGGCAGCAGCAAATTAATTTGCTGCTGTTATGTAAGTGTAATCATCCTCTCTAATCACATCACAGGATTGGGAGCTGCCAGAAATAACAGAAGGGAACATTCAAGGTATCAAAGGGGAGCCACTGAAATAGATTGTTTATTTAGGTACCAAATTGAGACACTCTTAGGGGGGAGATGGGAAGCAACCCTCCAGCCACTCTTTGCTTGCACAAGACCCTGCGTTTTACATACTGTAGTTGTCAGGGTGCATCCTCCCGCCATGAGAGGAGAAATGAAATCTGAGCTTCCCTCCCCCCTGCCCCTGTACCATTTGGGAGGGAGGGAGGCAGGCCGAGGAGTCCACCCAGAGGTTGTCTTGAGTCTCTGTGGGTTTTCTTGGATGCTTGGAACGTGGGCTGTGTTTACGTTGCTTTCAGAGGTTTCTCTCTGCCTGTGTTCTTTATTGAGGACTTCCTAAATCTCTTCCTGATTCTTCTTGTTCTTCTTGCCTTCTCACTCATCAGCATTATTAATTATGATTATTATTTATCATTATTTAAGCAAGTCAAAGAAACCACAAGGGAACTCAGATGAACCTTCTCAACTTCAGCAAATGTCTCCTCTCTCACCAGAGCTCTGCTGAATGTCTGTAGTTCCCTTACTTTCTTAGACCCTTCCTCCCTTCTCCTTTTCCCTTCTGGGAGAGTTCTTGTCTTGCTCCTCCCTGGATCTAGAGTGTTTGTTTGTTTGTTTGTTTTTGTAAGACACATAACAGAGGAAGCCCCGTCCTTATTTCAGAATGGATTTCACAGAGAGGACTGTGGGATAGTAGAGAAATGCCTTAGAGTCCTGGTTTTGAACCCCCAGGTTTAATAAGATTTTTCTTATTTTGAAGCATTTATTTATTTTGATGAGTGTATGAGAGACCGAGTGAGCAAAAGAGAGAGAGAGGGAGGGAGAGAAAACAGAGCACTGTTTAACTCCGGCACATACAGTGCAAGGATTAAACTTATGTCTCAGGTATGGAAATCCTGTGTTCTGCCACTGAGCCATCTCCCAAGCCCTAAGGATCTTTTTTTTTTCTTCAGCTCAGTTTCCTCCTCTGTAAGAGAGCATAGTGACACCTAGCACAGTCTGCAGCTATGAGGGTTCAGGACATTAAAACGACTGCCACCTCTCCAGATTCAAAGGAGGTCTCGAAACTTTACATCAGGCTCAACCTGATGCTGTTGACTGGCTACGGAAGAAGGGCAAACGCTAGAAGAAGAAGAAGGACATTAAAAGCTGATGAAGAATGTAGCACCTGCAGCAAGATCTCTCAGGTCTTGGGTTCCAGTGGAGCCACACACCCACCCGGTGACCTGGGCCCAAGTGCTGACCTCTGCAAGCTTTGGTGTTTGCCTCTGTAAAGTAGCATGAGAGTGAGACTGACGGGAATTAAGATTGCATGTACTAAGTGCTTGGAGCAGTGCCTAACTTACTAAATTACTGCTCAGCATTGTTATCAGTCTCCTTGTTATTATTTATTATGATAGTGGCACAGCCTAATTAAAGGCAATAATCCTAGTGGGGCTCCCTCTTCTGTCCTCTTAGACTTCTCATTCCCTCCACTTATTTTCACACATGTGCTAATTGCTCTGGCTGTTATTTGCCAAGTAATCCATACGGAGTAAGAGCGGAAGGGGGCCCAGAATGTGGACAGTTTGGGGGTAGATTTGCCCCCCACACACAGACAGACAGACATGCACACCAGGGGGAGGAGAAAGACAGCTGGCTAAAGGGTCTTAACAGATTCCTTTCCTGGAGCCTCTGGCATTGACCTTTCTCGGCTCTCCTGGTCTTCTCTTGTCTCCCTTCTGAGACCAGTCCCTCCTTTTTTGTTTCTTCCCTTTCTTTGCTCATTGCCTCTTTGAAAAGATCTGTCTGTATGCACATCTGTGTTCATAGCAGCACAATGTGTAATAGCCAAAACCTGGAAGCAACCCAGGTGTCCAACAACAGATGAGTGGCTGAGTAAGTTGTGGCCTAGATACACAATGGAATACCACTCAGCTATTAAAAATGGTAAATTTGCCTTTGTCACCCCATCTTGGATGGAGCTTGAAGGAATCATGTGAAGTGAGATCAGCCAGGAAGAGAAGGAAGAATGTGGGATGATCTCACTCATGGACAGAAGTTGAGAAATAAGAACAGAAGGGGAGACACAAAGTAGAACCTGGACTGGGTTAGGGGTATTGCACCCAAGTAAAGGACTCTGGAGGGGGTAGGGAGACCTTCACGTCCTGGTGCCTGATGGTGGAGGAGGACCTAGGCAGGGGGGGTGTGACAGTGTTTGCAGAAACTGATAAATATTAGACATGTACCAGAACTGTATTTACTGTATTTACCATTAATCCCTCCAATAAGAATAAAACAAGGAGTAAGAGAGAGGAAGGAAGGAAGGAAGGAAGAGAGAGAGAGGGAGAGAGGGCAGTAGCACACCCAGCTGAACACATGCATCACTGTGTGCAAGGACTAGAATTGGAGTCCCCACTCCCCAACTGCAGGGGGTCCGCTTTATGAGCAGTGAAGCAGGTCTGCAGGTGTCTTATCTTTCTCTCCTATTCTCTATCTCCCTGTCCCCTCTCAATTTCTCTCTGTTCTATTTAATAAAAATTAGAAAGAATTAAAAGGGAGGAAAACTGCCCATGAGGGGCAGTGGATTTGTCATGCCAGCACTGGGCTCCAGCTATAACCCTGGAGGCAATAAAAATAAATATATAAGCCAGACCTTCCGTTTTCTGTACCCCATAGGCATCCTGAATCCATACTCCCAGAATGATAAAGAATAGGAAATCTTCCAATAGAAAGAATGGGATACATAACTCTGCTAGTGGGAACTGTGTGGAATTGTACCCCTCTTATCCTATGGTCATACTGATCATTATGAAATCAGTAAAAAAAACAAATAAATAAAAGACCTTGTCTATAGGTCATAGTGGCTTTACCTGTGACCTTGCACAATAGGGGGATGGCCCTGTGGCTTGGCATGCCAGCCCAGTCCTTGCTCCTGAAGCAGCTCTGAGGAACACTGAGGTTTGCTTTCCCTAGCCTTCCTTAATGGCACACAGATATATATATTTTTAATTCTGGGCCCCTGTACATGTGCGATTTCACCATTCCTAGGGCTATGTTTTTCTCTCTCTCTCTTTCTTTCTTTCTTCCTTCCTTCCTTCCTTCCTTCCTTCCTTCCTTCCTTCCTTTCATTCTTTCTCTCTTTTTGTCTCCAGGGTCATCGTTGGGGCTCAGTGCCTGCCCCACAAATCCACTACTCTTAGAGGCCACTTTTTCCATTTTGTTGCCCTTGTTATTGTTATTGTTACTATTGTTGTTGTATAGGACAGAGAGAAGTCAAGAGAGGAAGGGAAGACAAAGAGGGGAGATAGGCACCTGCAGACCTGCTTTGAAGTAACCCCTGTGTTACCTGCTGTGAAGTAACCCCTCCCCTGCAGGAGGGGAGCTGAGGGCTCAAACCTGGATCCTTACACTTCATGCCATGTGCACGTACTTAACCCGCCGCACTACTTCCAGGCCCCCTGAGCCTAGAGAGATAGAGAGACACCATAACACGGGAGCTTATAGGCCTCTTATGGCAAGACACATAGCTTCTGGAGAGCTATTTCTCCACACTGCCATGCAGATATATTTTTTAAGTAAAACACAAATTCCTCTCCTAAACTGTTTCTACCTGCTGATCACAGAAGGGACCCCATTATTAAAAGTCTCCTTCTTCTGTCTTTTTGTCAGAAAGTAGAATGTTCTGATTTGATACAATTTGGGTAGATTATCTGAGGAGTTTGGGAATGCTGTTATCATTAATTTAAATGACAAAAATGGGGGGGACAGTTAAGCTGACCCATTACAGTGAGCAAAGACCTGGGTTTAAGCCCCTGGTCCCCCCCTGCGGGGGGGGGGGAGCTTCATGAGTGGTGAAGCTGGGCTGCAGGTGTCTCTCTTTCTCTTTCCCTCTCTATCTCTCTCTCCCTCCCCTTTCAATTTCTCTGTCTCTATGCAAGAAAAAAAAGAAAACATACAATATTTTTTAAATGTTTAAACAAATTTTTTGGAATATTTTTAAACCCTGGGAATAACCTGCCAAATCATCCCCAATCAGAACATTCTGTCTTCAGGCAACAGGGGAAGACCTGTACTCGCCTTGGTTCTCCTCTCTTTCCTCTACTCTGTTCTCAGTGGGGTGTCCTCCATCCTCTGAAGAGTTTCAGTCTGTAGAGCCCAACAGAAAGACTGTAGGAAACAGCTGCTAGGCCCAGACAAAGAGCTGAGTTTGGTCACAAGATTCAGACAGAGCTGAGCTCTATGACAGTCAGGCCAAATTCCATTTGCAAAATAAAAATAAATTTAAAAATGAAACCGAAATGGAAAAGAGAGGCTTTTCTACTTCCTGGTGAAAATTGAACAGTTATTTTCCAGCGAACCACGTCCTGAATGTGAACTTTTCGGACTGTGAACTTCAATGGGGAGCAAATTCTTTTCCCAAGGGCAGAGCCACTTGCATGGGCTTTTGTACTCCTTTCTGGCTGTGTGCTGTCAGGCAAGTTGCTAACCCTTTCTGAATCTCTTCATTTCATCAACTCAGTTCCTTTCTCTGGAACATTCGTAGGGATGCCACGGAGGCAACATGAACTAAAGAATAAAAAGTCCTTGGCACACGGAAAGGACTTGGCTAGTGCTAGTTCTCATGCTCGTTTTTAGGTTAAATCTCCAGGTGCCGAAAGTCACGGGATAGATTTTTCTCTCTGCCGTTCTCCCAGTAAAGGAGATGCTGTCTAAACATGTTAGCAGGCACCCGGAGACATTTATCTGGGCAGTTCTAGTTCATGTCCACTTGGATCTGCAAAAACGTGGTCAGCTGAGGCAAAGGATACTGAAAATGATCACCAACTTGATTCAGCCTTTCTTAGCTAGTATAAAAATAGTCTTTAAGTGAATGTCCTGAAACAGCTTAAAGCAAAACCCTTTCTCTATATATATGCAATATATGTGTGTCTGTGTGTGTGTGTGTGCATGTGTCTGTGATTTGCCAACAAACAATATTAGCTAGAAAAAAGCCAGCAGTAACAGAAATCAAATTAATTTGTACTTTATCCAATCTTAGAGCAGTCCATGGTCAATGAGTCTACATCAGGTCATGTTCACATTCACATCTGTTTTGTAGAAATCATTTGCTTGTGGGACTAATAATATAAATCAGATTAAAGGGGCTGTACCACACTTTTTAAAGACAGCAAAGATTTTCCTAACAGTAGCAGCCTGCCTGAAAATAAAGCTTGCAGTCTGTGTGTAGGCCCTGTTTAGTAAAGACATAGGGAAACTTTTCTCAAAATGCTACCAGAGAGAGAGAGAGAGAGAATCATGGGGAACATTCCAACATTCTTGAACTGTACCTTTAGAGCTCTGGGATCTAGAGGTCAGGGAATTGGGACTTAGATATATACATATTATCAAGATCCCCTGACAATTCATGTTTGTACTGTTTGAGAACAGCTACCTAACAGATTGTTGAGAAATGGTCTGTGCTTTGATGGAAATAGCTCAGGAAGTTCTTCTTGGCAGTGGGCTAGAACTCCTCTGTTTCTTTGCTGGAAAACAGCTGGCCGTCTTTTCTTTAAAACATTGCAGAACCCAAACTCTTCTACTAGTGCAAAGTAACCTTCCTCCCCATAACCAGGAGCTGTTACTTCTCCACGATGGGGGAACTGAAACATGGCCCAATCTCCCATACTCAATGCTACATTTCCTGTATTGTTACTCTTCTTTTTTGTTTCCTTTCTTTCTTTCTTTTTTTCTTTCCTCCAGGGTTATCAAAACTATGAATCCGCTGCTCCTGGTGGCCATTTTACCACTTTATTTGACAGGGCAGAGAGAAATTGAGAGGGGGAAGAGGAGATAGAAAAGGAGAGAGAAAGATAGACACCTGTACACATGCTTTGCCGCTTGTGAAGTGACCCCCCCTGCAGGTGGAAAGCCAGGGTCTCAGACCCAGATCCTTGTGTGGGTCCTTATGCTTAGTATGGTGTGAGCTTAACCAGGTGTGCCATCCCTTCGTACTCTTTTATTATTATTTTCATCTTTATTGATTTACTGGATAGAGACATCCAGAAATCAAGAGGGAAGGGTGGGATAGAGAGGGAGAAAAAGAAAGACACATGCAGCATTGCTTCACCTCTCGCAAAGCTTTCCCCCTGCAGGTGGGAACCAGGCACTCAAACCTGGCTCCTTAGACATAGCATTCAACCAGGTGAAGTCACCACCTGCACTCCCCTTAGTACTCTTTAGCAACCAGAAAAACTCAGGACCTAGATATGGCAATGGTGAGATCAGGATTAAAGAAAATCATAGGGATAAGAAAGAAAGCAGAATAGGTCTCGGGAGTGCCTGGAAAGAGACCAGTATCTCTCTTACTGACTCAGGAGAGGTTTGGTTACAGGGAGAGATTAGGACCCATGTTATAAGAATGAAGCTCAGGACAGGTTGACAAACAGGCTTCTTGGTGCCACAGCCACTGCACAGTTTACCACTGAGCTGAAATCTAGACCGGAATCACAAGGAACCTTCTTATATCTCTTTATTTGTATATGACTTTTGAAAATAGATGACTTGGTCAATATCTGAACCCACTCCTTGTTGATAAACTAATCACTGTCTGCAAGTTTCTATTCCCACAGACCTTGATTTACTAATTGCCCATGAATATTGGGCTAGGACTATTTTTTCCCCTTACCTTATGTTGTATATACAAAATATCATCAATACCACAACCATTCTTAGATTAAGACCACAGGACCAGCAAGTTTGCTTGTAAGTAAAGCACAGACTCTTGGCTATTTGCAACATTTTAAACTTTAACCAGTGGGCCAATGCAATATAAATGATGCCTGAAACATTTATGCTTTGGGTGGGACTCTATATTAATTATAAAACAAAAGGCCAAGCCTTAGAAACAAAGAAGCATTTGTTCTTCTTTTCTTTTTTTTTTATTTCTTCTTTTTATTTCTTCCTGATTTGCTATACTAAGAATTAGATCCCTAAAGGGAAGTCATAGAAACAAGGAAGGCTCTCCTTAGCAATGTTTGATTAGTGACTGACCAGGGAGCCAAGACAACTCATCCAAGAGCCTGGCAAGGTCTGTTTATGTGTTCTGCTCTCTGTCTTATGTGTGTCTTCCAACCACTACATATTCCTAAGAGTCCTCTTCTAGAAAAAAAAATATATATATATATATATATATATAAACATATCACCTGTCCTGAAGTTCTGAGATGACGGTGGCAGTCCTTAAGCCTAGAAGGTCTAGGAAGTGTCCCTGGCAGATGATTGAGGCAGCTTAGCATTTTCCTCTGAGATAAAATATGTGTACACATTTTTTTGTATCAAACTGGGTAAGTACTAAGAAAGAAATACATAATCTTACTCAGACTTCTTTGTGCTTGCTCTATCCCTGGTGATTCCATCTCTACAGCACAGAATTAAATAGGTTGACCCTTTGCCTTCTCTCTGTCAGGATGTGTGCTCATACTCCATGGAGCTGAGGACTGGCCAGGGTTGAACATGCATGGAGGCTGTTTCTCTGGGCTGGATGGGAGCTTGACAGGTAGGGCACATGTCCTAGTGTGTGCAAAGGCCTAGGTTCAATCCCTAACAAGAGCTGAGAGTACCATGCACAGCACCAAAGGAACTTCATAGAGTGTACAGTGTTGCTGAGATGTCTTTCCCTCACTCCTTCTCTAAATATGTAGAATTTAAAAAAAGAAAGAGGGGAGGCAGGCTGTAGCGCAGCGGGTTAAGCGCAGATGGCGCAAAGCACAAGGACCGGCATAAGGATCCCGGTTCGAACCCCGGCTCCCCACCTGCAGGGGAGTCGCTTCACAGGCGGTGAAGCAGGTCTGCAGGTGTCTATCTTTCTCTCCTCTTCTCTGTCTTCCCCTCCTCTCTCCATTTCTCTCTGTCCTATCCAACAACGACAACAACAATAATAACTATAACAATAAAACAACAAGGGCAACAAAAGGGAATAAATAAATATAATTAAAAAATTTTAAAAAAGAAAGAAAGAGAGAGAGAGAGAAAGGAAGAAAGAAAGAAAGAAAGAAAGAAAGAAAGAAAGAAAGAAAGAAAGAAAGAAAGAATTTGGTCCAGGGAGGCTGCTCAGCAGAACTGTTGGTAATGAGGTTTCTGTTTTACTACTTGGTGTCATATTAAGAATACAACTTCTTTCTCTCACCAGATCACCTTGGTTCCAAGGATTCTAGCTTTTCCCCTTCTTTTTCTTCTTCTTCTTCTCCTTCTCCTTCTCCTTCTCCTTCTCCTTCTCCTTCTCCTTCTCCTTCTTCTTCTTCTTCTTCTTCTTCTTCTTCTTCTTCTTTTTTCTTCTTCTTCTTCTCCTTCTCCTTCTCCTCCTTCTTCCTCTCTCTTCCTCTTCTTCTTCTTCCTCCTTCTCCTCCTCCTCCTTTTTCTCCTTCTTCTCCTCTTCCTCCTTCTCTACCTTCTCCTCCTTTTCCTCCTTTTTCTTTCTTCACCCTCTCCTTCTCCTCCTCCTCCTTCTTCTCTTTTTCCTTCTCATTTTCTTTCTTTTCCTCCTTCTCTTCCTCCTTCTTCCCATCCCCTCTCCCTCCCATCTTCTTCGTGACTAGGGGGATTTTTCCCTTGGAGTTGAAAATATTGCTGTCAGCTGTAGCTCATACAAAGCTTTTCTCACCACAAGAGAAAGTACTTTGTGGGTTTCTCCAAGAAAACCAGAACTCCTGGGGAAGTTTTTATTTGAACTCAAAACACTTCACAGCCTGGAATGCAGCCCAAACTCTGATGGATAATCCCTACAGGTGGGGACACAGGGACAAGAAGGGAGGGATGTGGACTATGGAAAACAAACTCCTGGAGTATGTAGTTAACATAATAATGTGGACTACTTTTTCAAAGTCACCAAAGTAAAGATTTTTAGGATCACACAGCTGCATTGATCTGTACAGGCTCAAATGTCTAACTCACAGGGTTAAATTAAGTGTTTGTTTTCCTCTCATTCATATTCCATATACAGATACAGTGAGAAATAGGCACAAGGGACCGGGGTTCAAGATCTCTAGGTTTTCTAGAAAGTCAGTGACAGGCTCTGTCTCCTTAAGTTTCTCTTTCAAAAGGTTTCAGTTTTCTCATGGGAAAGTCTAGTAACAGTCTGAATCCTTGATCACAGGTAGCTTAAGGTCAGAACAGTTTTTTATTTCTCCCCCCCCCCCCCCAGTCTCTGTCTCTCTCTTTTTCTCCTTTCCTGATCTGTAGACCATGTTTATACAGAGGGTTCTACAGACTAGAATTTATGACTCTCAAGGCTCATAAACCACTCTGCAACCACCATGGAGTAGTGAGCTGTGGCTGCAAGCATCTGTGAGGCGTACCTGGCATGGGAATTCATCTCAGTGGCTAGTGCGGGCAGCAAGCTGAGAAATCAAACCTCCATTCATTGAAATAGTAATAAATAAAAAATAATAAATGCACATGGTTCACACTTCCCCCCTCTACCCCAACAGCTGGCTGGCGGACAGTTTTTTATTATTTTTTTTTCCAGCTGGATTTTAGCTTAACATTTTTTGAGATGCTGTCTTCCAAGAGGATGTGTTTGTGCTTGCTTTTCAAATCTAACTTTTGGATTAGTGAGAGAGAAGAAGAAAAAGAAGAAAAAAATGGGGCCCAGGGACTGTGTGCTAGAAACATACTTAGAAATCCACATAAGCTTAGCTTACAGAAGCCACAGGAAATACGCTGATATTTTGCAAAAGGTCGAGTTTCATAGACTCTGGAAGGCAGCTCAGCAGGTTGTAATTATTTCTTTTATTTAAAAGCCCTCCCAAAAATAAAATTTTCCCCCAGAGGGTCTCTGCAATGGAAGAAATTTTTTTCATACTGTACATTCCTGTTGGTCATGGGCTACAAAATACACAGGAAGTAAAGTGGTTTGGCAAAGAGTCCACAGAAGCCAAGGCCACGCTGTGAGGTCACCGGCACAGAACAGGAAACCCCCAGGTCGGCAACAGTGGCGGTAGGTTGAGGCTGTCTGCGTGTCTCCTGGTGAACACCCAGATCTGGTGTATCCTAACAGAAACCAAATGTCACTGTGCTCCCACCTCAGCGGCTGGAATCACTCAAGGGTTATAGACATAAGCCCACAAGATGGAGGTGTGGAGGCCCTGCAGCCAGGAAAGTGAAATGAGTCGCCTGCGTCTTCATTCAAGGTCTTGGAGCTGTTCCAGGCTCTGGTTTCTGCTTGGCTTGATTCCGAGCCAGGGCAGAGCTGGCCTGGCCCAAGCCAAGGAAAGCAAGGCTAGCTTCACGTTGCACCAGCTCTGGGCTGCCTCTCAGAAAAACCCTTTGCAAAGACACTTGAGTCTAACCAAAAGAGAGAAAGGACTAGGCTTTTGGCCTCATCTGCTTCGGAGACAGAAGATAAGCTTGTGTGTGCAAGATCCCCGCCCGCCCCCCAGGGACAGACAGGAAGTCTGGGGAGAGCTCCCGGGCTCCAACCAAACCCTTCCCTCTGCAGTTGGGTGGGAGATGCCCTCAACAGTGTCTGGGAATCAGAGAAAACTCATTTGTAAGGCCCTGGGGAACATGTAAAGTCTTCATTCTGTCACAGTCTCATGCAGATTCTTTTAGGCTGCTTTGGGCTGAGGAGGGTTAATTTTGAGAAGAAAAAAGAGGAGGGGGAGGAGGAGGAGAAGGAGGAGGTGGAAGAAAACATTTCAGCCAGCATGAATGAAGCATTTCCAGGACCAGTGACAAAATGGCCTTTCAGAGAGCTGTCCATTGAGGTGACAGCCAGCAGGTGAAGTCACCATGAGCTCAGGGCCTGGTGGCTGGATTCAGCAGAAGCCTGGCCCGAGCCCATCACACCCTTTGGCATTTCCATTGACTCAGTGGTGGTGGAGGCCCCGGGTGAAATGAGGTGGGAAGTGGTGCAGTTCCCACTCCAGTAGCTTTCCGAGGACTGACTGTATCCCTCCCCCACTTCCAAGGCAGAGAAGATACCAGGAAGGGGGAGAGGAGACTGGCTGATAGCCCGGGACAGAACTATGGCTGGAGCCCTCCCAGCCACCCGTAACATCAGTCACCCATCAACTACTGAATGTCGTGGTGTCCAGGAGCCCAGGATCGGCAAGAATGCCTTAGTGGTTCTTTGTGGTCAACAAAACATGCTCATTCCCACCAGAAGTGCAGGAGGGGTCCTTTGTCCCCACAAGCTCTCCAGCATTTGTTGTCACTGTCCTTTCTGGAGCTCAGACAGGGTTCTTTGCCCTGGTGCTTGCATTTCATGCTATGTGCGTTTAACTCGGTACACCACATTCTGGAGGTTCTAAGAACTAAGGTAAAGTGAGGTGGGGAGATTCCTCTGGGGCATAAGAACATCAGGTTGTGGAACAGGGCAGAAGGAAGGGGCAGGCAGATGGTGAACATTCCTAGCACTGCTCAGAGGGTGTGTTCTGGGGTGGGCTCACAGCCCAGAATCTACAGTTCAGCTGTAGTTTCTCCCCCTGGCCAGACCTGGAGACGTGGAAGTTGGCGTCTTCCCAGGGGTGAGGTGGTATCTCATTGTTGTCTTTATTTGCATTTCTCTGACAATCAATGACTTGGAGATTTTTTTGAAAAAATATTTATTTATTTATTCCCTTTTGTTGCCCTTGTTGTTTTATTATTGTAGTTATTGATGTCGTTGTTGCTGGATAGGACAGAGAGAAACGGAGAGAGGAGGGGAAGACAGACAGAGAGAAAGACACCTGCAGACCTGCTTCACTGACTATGAAGTGACTCCCCTGTAGGTGGGGAGTGGGGGGGGGGGGCTGGAACCAGGATCCTTACACAGGTTCTTGCACCTTGCACCATGTGCGCTTAACCTGCTGCACTACCGCCCAACTCCATTTGGAGCTTTTATATTTTTTTCCCTATGTCTGTTGGCCTTTTGGATCTCTTCTTTGGTGAATATTCTGCTCTTACCCTCTCCCCATTTTTGAATTGGGTCATTTGGGGATTGTTGTTGTTGTTGTTGTTGAGTTTGGTGAGCTCTAAGGACTCTGGGGGAGGGAGAGGTTTTAGGTCCTAGTAACTGATGGTGGAGGAGGACCTAGGCTAGGGGGAAGGGTTGTTTTGCAGAAAACTGAGAAATGTTACACATGTACCAACAACTGTATTTACGGTAAACCGTTAATCCCTCCCTAATAATGATAAATGAACTATATTTAAAAAATCATACTCCTGTTTTCTGACCTCATGGTATCTTCAAGAGAATCCCACCATACAGGCAAAAGCCATTATCACCTACCCCCACCCCCTCCTGGCATACAGGAATTCCTGAGAACCCAAAGCTCTGAGAAGGGAAGTGACCTATCCTGGGTCCCACAGTTCAGAAGTGGAAGAACGGGGCACCAGGCAGTAGCACAGTGGGTTAAGCACACATGGCACAAAGCGCAAGGACCAGCGTAAGGATCCAGGTTCAAGCCACCAGCTCCACACCTGCAGGGGGGGTCGCCTCATGAGTGGTGAAGCAGGTCTGCAGGTGTCTATCTATCTCTCCCCCTCTTTGTCTTCCCCTCCTCTCTCCATTTCTCTCTGTCCTATCCTGCAATGACAACAATAATAATTGTCAGGCTAGCTTCGCAGGCGGGAGACAGACGACCAGGGACTCATGGCTGAGTGGTATGCAGATCAGTCTTTATTCATGCGGAACGCAGCACAATCTAAGCCAAGCTATCTAAACTAAACTAAACTATAATCACAATCCTGTCCTTATATATATACTTGCCAAGTAGGGTATAAACAGGATGTGACGTAGAGAGGGTGGAGCGAAAAGAGACTGGTACAAATCAGGGTGTACTACCAGAGGGGGCGGAGCTAAAAGACATCATGAACCAGTGGGGATTAAACCAATGCCCTGCAGGCAGGGCGGTGCTTAGTTAACAGTGGTTATGTAAATAGAATACAGTGTTAAGCAGGGGGGATTAAACCAATGAAACAGAAGGGGTTTTTAGAAGCAGAATTAGAAGCAGACCAACAAATAATAACCACAGCAATGATAAACAACAAAGGCAACAAAAGGGAAAAAATGGCCTCCAGGAGCAGTGGACTCATAGTGCAGGCACTGAGCCCCAGTGATAACCCTGAAGGCAATAATAATAATAATAAATAATAATAATATGGAAGAACCAGCACAAGTCAGACCATTAGGTTCCTATTGAAAGCTCTCTCTCCTCTATCTCTGGCCAGATGTCTTCCCAGATAGAACCAGGCAAAAGGCCACTCTACAGACAGAGAACTGAAAGCCCAGAACATGGGGATGTGTATTTCTCTGTAATCCACATGAAGCTGTTCTGCCTTCTGCCCCAGGGCCAACAGATTACCAGTTCCCTAGATGCACCTGTGACATCCAAAAGGAATCAAGATCTTCACTTCAGACTCTCAGAAAATGCTTAAAAAAAAAAAAAAGCAGAGGGGGCTTCCCATTTATGGCATGCAGCAGGCTTTCTGAAAAGCCTCCCTTAGGCCTCTCAGCCACCAGTGTTCCAGCTGCCTTCACCAAACTTACTCCCTTTCTTCCTGAACTTTTTCTTTTTTTGCCTCCAGGGTTATTGCTGGGGCTCGGTGCCTGCACTATGAATCTACTTCTCCTGGAGGCCATTTTTTCCCTTTTGTTGCCTTTGTTGTTTATCATGGTTGTTGCTGTTGTTATTATTATTGCTGTCATCATCATTGTTGGATAGGACAGAGAGAAATGGAGGGAGGAAGGGAAGACAGAGAGGGGGAGAGAAAGATAGACACCTGCAGACCTGCTTCACCACTCATGAGGCGACCCCCCTGCAGGTGTGGAGCCAGGGGCTCAGGTCCTTGGGCTTTGCGCCATGTTCACTTAACCTACTGCGCTACTGCCCAACCCCCCCCCCCTTACTGAACTTTTTCTCTCCACCCTCTCAGTCTCCTATGACTTTCTCTTCTTTGAGTCTGGATTCTCCTAGGTGCTGCCTCTTCAGACTCTCCCCTCCACCCCCTCTCTGTGTCTCTAATTGGAACCACAGGACAAGGAATCAGATTGGCCCAGGGCTGCTTTCTCTTACCTGGAAGGCAAGAGGGAGGGAGAAGCTGGGACTCTTTTATTTTCCTGGTCGCACATGCATGAGACTTCACGATGGTGACCTCAGGCCCTTAGACAGCAGCAAGCGGTACCCATTGTACCTGGCAGAGCCTCTAAGCTTGGACTTAGAGTCAGATCATGCCCTCACCACGATGGCCTTTTACACTTCCTGCCAACCTCAGTCACTATCCCACTCTAACTGAAGTGCTCCATCTTTAGGAGACTCAAGGACACCCCTCACAAAAGGACAGTAGCCTTGCACACCTCACTGTGCTTCTCTCTTCATTGTTTTTCATTCAAATCTTAGTCGAGATTAAGGTTTCCACTTAGGGGTGAGAAGATCCTTCCTTTTTACTGGGCAAGTAAACTAAACTGATTAAGAAGTAGCTGCTTGAGACAATTCTGATTATTATAATTTATGATTCAGCCAAAAGACCTTCATGCCTGAGTCTCCCAAGTCCCAGGTTCAGTCCCCTGCACTGCTGTAAACCAGAGCTGAGCAGGGTTCTGAGTAACTAACTACTTTGCCTTTTGCTATTGCTACTGGCACCATTTGATTTTTTTTTCCTGGACCCTTTGAGGCCGTATCTGTCAAGAGTAAAGAAAGGCATTTATGTAAAGAAGTGTATCATGTAAGAAGTAGACCCCAGGATGGCAGGTGGTGGTGGTGTACCTGGTTGAGCATACATGTTACAATGCTCAAGGACCCGAGTTCAAGCCTCTGATTCCCACCTACAGGGGGAAGGCTTCATGGGTGGTGAAGCAGTGCTGTCCCTGTATCTCTGTTCCTCTCTCCCCCTTCCCTAACAATTTCTGACCGTCTCAATCCTATAAATAAATGAATATAATAATAAAAAAAGAGAATACCACATTGTGTGTGGGATGTGTGTGTGTCTGTGTGTATATGTGTATGTGTGTATATGTGCATGTGTGTATGTGTGTATCTGTGTGTATGTGTCTATGTATGCATGTGTGTGCATGTATTATGTATGTATGTGTGTGTGCATGTGTATATATGTGTGTATGTGTGTATGTGTGTGTATGTGTCTATGTGTGCATGTATCTGTATGTGTGTGTATGTGTGTGTGTGTGTGCGTGTGCGTGTGTGTGTGTGTGTGCGTGTGTGTGTGTGTGTGTGTGTGTATATGTGTGTGTGTGTGTTTTCAGCATTTGGGGCCTGGAGAATCATTTGTGTTTCTCTCTAATCAATCTAGAATGCCTTCCTGGAGTAGGTTGGATTTCAGAAGTTACATAAATGCTGTGAGAGACATTTGTTCAGCTGGGAGGGAAGGAACTGGAAGGCTACTTTCTGAGGAAGCTTGGCAAAGGCTGGTGGCGGTTTCCCAGGAAACTTGTGTAGTTGGTCTTGGGCATGTGCTGGAGAACTGGGGGGTGAGAGGGGGGTAGAAGGGGTCAGCTGTGGCCAGGCAGGAAGTGGAGAAAGAAGACGAGGCAAGCAAGGCTGCTCAGGCCTTCCTTTGAGTTACAGGGAGAGGGGGAGAGAGTAAGAGAGACTCCTGGAGCTCTAGAAGTGAGAGCCCAAGGAAAGAACCAGACCCCATGACCAGTGCTGGGAATGTTCACCATCTGCCTGCCCCTCCCTTCTCCCTTCTTCCCACAACCTGGATGTTCTTATCCCCGGGAGGCATGTCCCCACCTCACTTTACCTTGATTCTGGTTACTAGAACTGCCGGAAGGGGGTCGGGTGGTGGTGGCACATCAGTTAAGTGCACATAGTACAAGGTTCAAGGACCCACACAAGGATCCCAGTTCAAGCTCCTGGCTCCCCACCTGCAGGGGGTTTCCACTTCACAGGTGGTGAAGCAGTTCTGCAGGTGTCTGTCTTTCTCTGTCCCTATCTATCTTCCCCTCACCTCTCAATTTCTCTCTGTACTATCTAAGGGGGGAAATGGCTGCCAGAAGCAGTGGATTTGTAGGTCAGGCACCAACCCCCATCGATAACCCTGGAGGCAAATAAATAAACAAATAAATAAAAAGCCTCCAGGATGGACATTCATACCCTTTGGCAGAGTGAAAGCTATATTGTCAGAGAACCTTTGGACAGAGAATGAATTCTAACAGGGAGGAAGAAGTACAAGAAAGACCACCACAGAGGTCATGGCACACAGAGGCCAGTCTCCATAGGGCGTTGGCTTCTGGAATACTGAGGGGAGGCCTCTGGTGGGGCGTTGCAGCTGAGGCTCTTGGTCAGTGAGCCTCCTCTTCTGTTGTCATGTTGCTTGGTGAGGATGGGTGTGTCTCTGATCAGTTGTGGCATAAGGAAATGACCCTGAGGACAGTCAGTCTGTTCTTGCCTCCCCTGGAGCAGAAACTGACTACATTTTCTGCCATTCCTTGTCCCCTGCCAGGGCAGAATGTCTGGGGCTTCTGTTTTAGGCATACCATGTGGGAAATTGAATTGATCTTGCTGAACAGCCTCCAGAAGAACCAAAGATGTTGTTCTCTCTCTCTCTCTCTCTTTCCCTCCCTCCCTCCCTTCCTCTCTCTTTCCCTCCCTCCCTCCCTTCCTCTCTCTTTCCCTCTCCTCTCTCTCTCTCTCCTCTCTCTCCTCTCTCTCCTTTCTCTCTCCTCTCTCTCTCTCCCTCCCTCCCTCCTTCTCCCTCTCTTCTCTCTCTCTCTCCCTCTCCCTCTCCCTCTCCTCTCTCTCTCCTCTCTCTCCTTTCTCTCCCTCCCTCCCTCCCTCCCTCTCCCTCTTCTCTCTCTCTCTCTCTCTCTCTCTCCTCTCTCTCTCCTCTCTCTCCCTCTCTCCCTCTCTCCCCCCTCTTTCTCCCACCATCCCTCCCTCACTTCTTCCCTCTCTCCCTCCTTCTCTGAGTTGAGTCTGGCAGGTAAACTCACTAGCAGATGTTTTTTGAAGAGAAAGAAAAACTTTGTTTGCTATGTCTTTTTTATTTTTTAAATTATCTTTATTTATTAGATAGAGACTGCCAGATATTGAGAGGGGAGGAAGAGATAGAGAGGAAAAGAGACAGAGAGATGCCTGCAGACCTGCTTCACCACTCGTGAAGCTTTTCCCTGCTGCAAGTGGGAACTCAGGTCCTTGCTCATTGTAACATGACAGCTCAACTAGGTGTGTCATCACCTGGTTCCTATTTCTAGTCTTTCTATCTTTCTTTCTTTGAGGATCCAAAACCTTTTTTTCATTTTTTATTAGTGATTTAATACTGATTGACAGTGGTTCTCCCAAGGTCACAGATATGGGTTGTATATCCCCATTTTTCCTGTGGTCCTACCCTCTCTTCCTTTCTAAGGCACATCTCCACCTACTGCTACTTCCAAATGTCCTTTTACTCTGTCTTTGCAGACAGCAAGTCCTTCTAGGGCTGGTTCCTTCTGCATCTCCACTTAAGCATCCACCTCAGCTTTTGGGGGCATACAGACGCTCAGAGCCATTGCTGCTATTCTCCCAATGGTCTGGAAGAGAAGCCTTTGTGTGCAGCGGCTGGATTTTCTTAGCATCATGCCACTGGCGTTGTCCTGAGTGCCTTGGGTTCACACCTTCATCTCTCTCTCACAGCTGATCAGCTGAGGAATGGTGTTTCCAAACCCAACTGTGCCTCTGAGAATCAGCTGGGGCTATTGCAATGGAGCCAGACAGGTCAAGGTCCTGACCTGGTTCAGGTGTCAATCTATGTGCCCTCCACCCCACCAGAACCCAGAACCCAGAACCCAGAACCCCTCTCTGCCCCAGCAGCCCCCAAAATTGTGCTGCTTATTTGGCTGGTTTTGTGGCAGTCTTGAGAGAGATAAAGAGAGAGAGAGAGAGAGATGGAAAGAGAAAGAGAGAGAGAGAGAAGAGAAAGAATGTGTATTTGCAGTATCCAGCACTTTGTTTTGGGTTTATTTTATAGAGTCCTTTGGGAATTAAACCATTGAACCAGGGACTGAGAAAGAATTTGAGATTATTTGTGGCAAAAGGCTGATAATAACTCTAAAAAAAAATAAATAAACCAAAAAAAAATAAAAATAAACAAACTAAAGCCCTCCCAAAAAACTAAAGGCCCCCCCAAAAAACTAAAGACCCCCCCAAAAGCAATAAAAAATCTCAGGCCTCTCTCTCTCTTTCCATTCAAAGAGGGGAAAAGTCGACATGAGGGTAGAGGTTATAGGCAAATCTCTGTTTAGGGGAGCCTCTTTCTGGCCTCTCAGTTTGGGATTGTTAATCATTAAGACTTCCAGGTGGGTAAGATGTTTCATAGCAGAGGAAGAAAGTGGAATGAACAGTGAAGTGCCCTGCCCTCCTTGAAAACCAGAATTAAAAATAAACTGAAACCATATGAAGGCTTCCTCATCACCTAGGGAGGTTCAGCTTCAAAGAGAGGAGGGTGGGTTAGATAGCATAATGGTTATACAAAGAGACTCTTAGGCCTGAGGCTTCAAAATCAAAGGTTCAGTCCCCATTCACCACCATAAGCCAGAGCAAAGCAGTGCTCTGATGAACGTGTGTGTGTGTGTGTGTGTGTGTGTGTGTGTGTGTGTGTACACCGAAAGGGCTTACTGGGGGAGGTTTCACTGATATAGTGCCATTCTCCCATCTCTCCTTCTGTTTCTTTCTTTCTTTTTTTTAAAAATTATTAATGATTTAATGTTGACTTGCAAAATTATAAAATAACAGAGATCCAACTCCACACCAGTCCCACCACCAGAGTTCTGAATCCCCATTCCCTCCATCAGAAGCTACAACAGTTCTCCTAAGGTTGCAGATATATGGGTTAACTATTACTTCTGTAGTCATCTGTCTGTATTTGTATGTATTTGTCCTTTTCTGCCCCCTCTGGCCCCATCTTCTCTTCCTTCTCAAGTCACACCTACACCTATTAATACATCCAAATGCCTCTCCCTCTTTCCTCTATTCTCTCTCAGAGTGTTGATGGAGTTGGAGTTCAGAGCCCCCAGTCATCTCCCCCCTACCATTTCTCCCCCAACTGGGAGTCTGGACCAGAATTCTTTATGGGGTGCAGAAGGTGGGAGTTCTGGCTTCTGTAATTGCTTCCCCGCTGGACGTGGGCATTGGCAGGTGGATCCATGCCCCCAGCCTGTCTCTATCTTTCCCTAGTTCTCCTTCTGTTTCCGTCTCTCCTTTTCTTTCTTTCTTTTTTTTAATATTTATTTATTCCCCTTTGTTGCCCTTGTTTTTTCACCCTTGTTGTTGTTACTGATGTCGTCGTTGTTGGATAGGACAGAGACAAATGGAGAGAGGAGGGGAAGACAGAGAGGGGGAGAGAAAGACACCTGCAGACCTGCTTCACCACCTGTGAAGCGACTCCCCTGCAGGTGGGGAGCCGGGGGCTTGAACCAGGATCTTTAAGCCGGTCCTCGCGCTTTGCGCCACCTGCGCTTAACCCGCTGCGCTACCACCCGGTTCCCCCGTCTCTCCTTTTCTATTCAAAACAGTCAGCCCAGCCATGACCAAAGATAATAGGAGTGACTACACCTCCATTTGCTGGACTGTCTCTTTTCAACTTGAAACTAGAAAGCAGAAGGGGTATCTGAACCCACCCGTCCCAGCCTGTCCCCAATGGAACCGCTGGCTTCACGAGGTGGAAGGGAACATTAAGTCTGACCTCCCTCCTTCTGCTCCCAATAGGTCTCTCTTTCCACCCATCTTTTCCCATTTGCTTTCAAGAGCTGGATGACTTATTCATGACCCAGTCCAGTAGAAATAATATGCACTTAACTCATGCTTGTAACAGTTATCTTATTAATTACTCAGTTGAAATCCATCAGAGTAGAAGGCTGTCACTGCAGTCTCTGCTAATGTCCTCACCAAGGGGAGCGGCTCTCGACAAATCCATTCATGAGGACCTTGGAGTTCTTCCAAGGAAAGAACCAGAGCTTCCGGTCACTCAGTGACCTAGGAAGATGATCCCCTCTGCTCTTTAGCTCATGTTTCCACAAACTATAGAATGAGTAACTCTTCCTGCCAAGCAGCAAGAAACAAAGAAGTATGTGTGTGTGTGTGTGTGTGTGTGTGTGTGTGTGTGTGTGTGTGTGTGTGTGTGTGTGTGTGTCCTCAGGTTTGAGCTGCTATGTCGCATGGCCTTGACCCAAGTACTAGAGAAAACTTCGCTGCTATGGTTTCTCTCTTGCTGTCTGCCTCTGTATCTAAATCATAAGGTGACCCAGGAGTAGCCAAACCTTGTGTGCATGATGGCCTATCTTCAAAAAAAAAGAAGTATATAGGGCTGGGTGGTAGCACACCCAGTTAGGCACACATAGTACTAAGCACAAGGACCCACACAAAGATCCAGGTTCAAGCCCCCATTCCACACCTGAAGACAGGTCACTTCACAAGTGGTGAAGCAGGTCTGTATTTCTCCTCTCTCTCTCTCTCCCTCTCTATCTTCCCCTCCCCTCTCAATTTCTCTCTGTTCTATCAAATAAAATTTTTTAAAAAATGGCCACCAGGAGCAGTGGATTTGTAGTGCTGGCACAGAACCCCAGTGATAATCCTGGAGGCAAAAAAAGAAGAGAAGAGAAAAGAAATATATTATTAGGGGGAGTCGGGCTGTAGTGCAGCTGGCTAAGCGCAGGTGGCGCAAAGCACAAGGACCGGCATAAGGATCCCGGTTTGAACCCCGGCTCCCCACCTGCGGGGAGTCGCTTCACAGGCGGTGAAGCAGGTCTGCAGGTGTCTATCTTTCTCTCCCCCTCTCTGTCTTCCCCTCCCTCTCTCCATTTCTCTCTGTCCTATCCAACAATGACAACAATAATAACTACAACAATAAAACAACAAGGGCAACAAAGGGGAATAAATAAATAAAATATATATATATATATATATATATATATAAAAGAAATATATTATTAGGGGGCTAGGTGCTGGGTGCAAGCTCACATGGTAGAATATACTTGTTACTAAGCAACAACCCAAGTTAAATCCCCTAGTCACCATTTGCAGTGGGGGGAAGCTTCCAGAGCAGAAGGAAAATGCTGCAGATGTCTCTCCTTAGGATGTCAGTCCCTCTCCCTTTCTTCCTCCTTTTCTGTCTTTCACCTTCTATCAAAAGAAAGAGGAAGAAAAATAAAATAAAAAGAAAGAAAGATGTCACCAGGCAGAGTGGGACTGTGTAAGCACCAAAGCCCAGTGCTAACCCTGGTGGCCAAAAGAAGAGAGAGGGGGAAAAAAAAGTCTATTCTGAAAATTAAAGAAAATCACCTCAAGCACTGGGTAAGAGCTCCAGTCACTGGGCCTCAAAGTTTCTGTTTCAGTAGCTCTGGAATGAGACCTGAGAACTTGCATTTCTTCTTCCTTCCCAGGTATGCCCATGGCAGGTCCAGGAGCCACAGCCTGAGAACCACATTGCATGGTTCCTTGTCTTTAAAAGATGGGGAAGGATGTCTTCTTGCAATTATCAGAGAGCAGAATGAATATTTAAGAGAGGCACAGCATATCTGAGAGAATAGAACTGGAAGGAGTTCTGGAAGAGTGGATGCCTTCACTTTCCCAGAAAGGTCCTACGCAGTTTCCCATGCAGCAGGAACGGCAGCAGGACAGGCAAGGAGACGTCCCATATATGTCCTCTCAAGGAATGTGTCAGCATCCCTGGGGTGTGGAAGGATGGTTCTGCTGAGACACAGGTTCGAAAGGACATGTGTTTGCTAAGGTGCTCAAGGGGTGTTATACAGGTGAGGGCGAGGAAGGGGAGTAGAGGGTGGACAGGACCATGGTGAATAAGGGCCTCGCAAGACCTCAGTCTTCTGAGCCACAGAAGGACAGAAAGAGCCGAACTCCTCTCTGCCTGCTGTGCTCTTGCCCTGAGCCAAGGTGGACCTACTGGTTGGTTTTTTCTGGGCAGGTGTCTATGGTGAGGCAGAGGAGCTGCCAAGGTGGGTCAGCAAGGGGAGGGGAGGTTCTGATGGGGGCAGGAGAGGCAGGAGGTGGTAGACATTGCCACCAAATCCAACTCATAATTCTTTAGAGCTGCCCTGGGAACTCATCCTACTGCAAATAGACTAGCTTTCATAAGAGGGGATAAAAACTCATAGGGAAATACTGCAGGTTCTCTCTATATATATATTTATTTATAAAATAAAAAAAATAGAGACTATCAACAAAACCATAGGATAAGAGGGGTAGAGAGCCCCATACAATTCTCACCACCAGAGTTCCGTATCCTATCCCCTCCATTGGAAGCTTTCCTATTCTTTATCTCTCTGGGAGCATGGATCCAGGATCATTATGGGGTGCAGAAGGTGGAAGGTCTGGGTTCTATAATTGCTTCTCCACTGAATATGTGCATTGGAAGGTTGATCCATACTTCCAGCCTGTTTCTATCTTCCCCTAGTGGGGCAGAGCTCCACAAAGACGGGGTTACAGGACACATTGGTGAGGTCATCTGCCCAGGGAAGTCCGGTTGGTATCATGGTAGCATCTGCAATTTGGTGGCTGAAAAAAACATGAAGATATAAAGATGAACTAATTGTTTAGTAATCTGGAAACTAAAGGCAAGAATATAGCAGATGAGATTTAGAGTCTCTATTTTGGAAAAAGCTAGTACGTCTGTTTTAGGTATATTCCAAGAGGCCCATGACTTTACTAATTTTTGCCTGAGCCCGATAGCCAACATGCAAATGGGCCAAAGGTATTATCTGGAGAGATGGTGTCGAAGTTGGATGTAGGACTAGAAACCTGGATCAGGGGCGAGAATAGCTCCCAAATATGGGGGAAGTATATAAATGCCATTAACTGTAAACCCCATTGATTTGATCTGGGGCCTATATTCAGTGCAGAAGCCTGTGTAACCTCTGCATCCCTGTAAGTCTGAGCTCCCATTCTGTGGTCATAACTAGGAACATTCTAGGCTGCACCCATTGCTGGATCCATCTTTTCAAGTGGTAAGAGATTTTGGCCCAACCTTACTTCCGAGAATGGGGCAGTCCCTACCACTGTTGATCCATATTGAGGGCAAGGTCCTATAGCGGCCTGCAAAGGTTCTCTCTTAATAGTGATGTTTGGAAGAAGGAGACAGACAGGGTCAGTCATGTTTTGGGATGTTTTCCTAGCTGGCTCTGACTTCTTGTCACATTGCCAGCACCTCCATCTGCCGTGAGTCCCTGTACCAGCTGATATCATCACTGTGAAAGCTCTTAGCCCAACTAGAAGATACTGTCCAAGCATATTATTGGACCAGGGGAGAAAACAAAAGACTGAATCTGGACCCCTAGACTTAGCCAACAATGAGCCAGCATAACTTCCTGAACTCTCCATGATCACACCCTACACCGCTCCTCTCTCAGCCACAGTTCTTGCTTCTTTCTCTGCTTGGTCTCTGGAAATCTTCTCAGAGGTAACAGGTGAGCAAGCTCATCAAGAAAGGTGACAGCTGAAATGTGACAGATAATGCCCTAGTGTTCAGGGCATGGAGACTCTAATCTACTGTGTGCTTAGAATTAGGAATGGAGAACTAAGCTGGGCTTGGAAGATCAAGTCAGTACATCCCTCCATGGTGAAGAATCAACCTGTCTATTGGTTTCTTTGCTGCCTCCTGATATTTCATACCAAATGGAAGCAAGGAATTGAAGTGTATCTTTAAAAGCACTGAACCTTGATTCTGTCATGTTGCTTTGCTTGTGTTTCCTACCAACCTTTCTTGTAAAATGTTACCCATAGAACAAAGTTCTTCTAGTCCACAAAGCTTCCTCTAATCCAAAGAAACTTCTCTAAGCCCAGACACCTTGGTAGTAAACATCTGATTAGCTTGTCTCTTCTGGAGACCAAAGTGGCCCCTATCTCTTCCTGGTTTTTCTTAGAATGCTTAATACATTCTAGAGGTGACAGGCCTTCAGTGGTGTAGCTGTTTCAGGTTTTGTTCTAATTAAACAGCATTAAATAGCAACTTGGGCAGGTAGGCTATAAGTCATATGCTTTCCCAGACACAGAGATTAGAAGAGTGTCTGCTGTAGATCAATAACACTAACTGGTCTCTCTCTTTTGTAAAGAGCTACAGAAATAGTGTTTGGCAATATTATATAAAAAAACAACCTTTCTATAAGGCAAGCTATGTTTAGTTAGGGGTCAGATGATGCTTTGTTCAGCATGTTTTATCACAGATGTCTTTTATCACAAGCAACCAGAATCTCTGTGTTCGTGAACATCTCTGAAGCAGATGCCCTGTGATCTGGGGGGAAGGTTCAGTCTTTGTTCTGGGATATATTTGCCTTCTCTTGAATTGCAGCTCAGTGACTCAGCTTCCTTCTCTCTTCTAAAGAGATGCCAGTGGCTGTTGTTTGGCTTTCTGATTCTTTCATCCTCACAGGAACTTGCTTTTGTAAACTGCCTGGCTGAGGTGCACACCTTAAATAACCCCATTAAATAACTTTCTTTTATACCCAACTGTGCTGCCCGCAGCTGTCTACAAGTTGGGTGTGAGTCTGCACAGGAGAGAAAATGAAACAATAACAACAGTGTAGAAATAAACACCAAATACATGTCTGAGACTACAAGAAAACAACTGATTTAACCATGTGTGGTTCCATCTTTCACATCAAAGTAGCAATATGATTACTGTGACACTACACACAGAGCTAAATGGTCTTTTGGGAAAATGTACTGGTTCTTCCAAAGTATGTTGCTAAGGTGTGGGTCTCTCTGATATCATGGAAACCTACTTCTACATAATTGTCTGAAAATATGCATGGTCACATGTCCTCAGAAGCTTACTAGTGGGCCATTGCCTTTGTTACTCTTGCTCATCTTTGGAGACTCTTCAGACTCAAAGACTTACCTTTCAGTACTCAGAGATACCAAGTCATACTACACACACACACACACACCACACACACACACACACACACTCCCAAAGCTGGTGTGTAAAAAGAAGAATATTTCTTTGCACCACCCCCGCTTATCCCGCTGTGCTACCGCCCGACTCCCAAAAGAAGAATATTTCTATGTTACTTTAAAGCCAGAGAGATTTCTCCAGCTGTTCCTTGAGTGGAGTTCCAGCTGCAATAGGCAGCTTGTGTTTGGAGAAGTGATTCTCTAACTTTGTCATTCATCAGAGTTATCAAGAGAGCTTGTTAAAACACTCATGTCTGGGCCCCACCCACTGAGTTTCTGATTTATTAGGAAGAGGGTGGGACCAGAATTTGCATTTCTAACAAATTCCCAGGCAAGACTGGTATGTCTCTGACACCTGGACCAGACTCAAAGATCACTGGCTTAGGAGTCATGTTGATGGAACAATTGCTATAATTAAATACTGGAAATCACACCGAGAACAGGGAGATACTATGTGGTTCAAGAACTGAGGTGGATTGAAGGATTAATTTGACTTTTATGGAAAAGTAAGACTCTACTTCTAGGTCATACTTGACCATTACCTTATTGATCATACTGGCACTTCTTTCTCACTTGTTCTCTTTCACAACAGCTCAACGTAGAACCCTTTTTAGTGATTTATTCAGCAGGTAGTAGTACTAATTCAAAGAAATTAACCCAAGTAATCAAGGGAGGAAATAATTTCAGCTTTACATTTCACGCTCTCCCTTTCTCTTTCTCTTCCTCCTCTGCTTTTCTTTTGTCCTTATTTCCCTTTCAATCTCTATCTCCTTCTATGTCAGTCTCCATCTCCCAAAGTCTCATTCATGGAAATAAATTATGTGACTCAACTTTCCATCACTGGGAACACTTGATTGAGTTATTTGCCCTTAAAAAATATCCCCCCAAATCATTGCCCAGATGCATCTCCTTGTCCCTCCTTTCTCTTTGCTTCCATAGCCACACTAATCATCATTCTTTCTTTCACTAGATTGATATGTAGAGTCCAGTGAAACTGTACATCTCAGAAGACTCTGAGGGAACTTTCCTTATCTCTACCTGACCCTTTATGTGGACACAACTATGTAGTTTATTCTTCAGATTATAACATTTTTTCCTTCCTTATATTCATTCTTGGGAACCACCTCCCCAAATAATGACAATTGGAATCTTTGCACTTAAGATAAAGTACAGTAGTCTCCTACCTTATCATTTGCTCTTCCTTGAAATCTCATCCTACTCACTATTTGGTAACATTAAACACTAGGTGAATTTTTGGTCCTACTTAAGCAGCCTATCAGTCAGGTCCTACAAGAGGACCCTACTTGTCCATGAGACCCTAACCATATATTACTGTCCGTACTCACAGTATCTAAGTTTGACACTTGTTTTCTCACATGTTCTTTTCTATCTCAAAGTGGCCTTCTGTTTATGATTACAGGTGAGCAGTTCTACTAATTCAAGAAATCACCCCCAAGAAAGCAGAAAGAGAAAGAAAGAAAAGAAAAAAGATTGAGAAATGAGGAGGGGAGGAGGTTGAGAAGGACATTGACTAATGCATTTCCTTATTTAGCTCCATTTCCAAATTTAGGGAACTCATAAGAAGCATAATTGAGTCTCCTACTTATAAAAGTTCTGAGCCAGAATCCCTCCAGAGAAACAGACTAATACCATCTCGGCAATAAAGGGGCCGGCTTCAAGCAGGTGCACGCTTATTTTCCACATGGTCCCCAGGGTTCACTGCTTATGAGATGTCCCCTTATAAGAAGTAGATTTCTATCAAAAGAGAGAAGTTTTTGCTTAAAAGGAAAATAGACTGGTGGGGGAAGAAGTAATATCTGAGTCTGTTTCTCTTGGGAATGATGGGAGGACAGAGAAGGTAGGCGTGAGCAGTACAGTGTGAGCATGTATGGATGTGAGCATGTATGATGTGAGCATGTGTGACTCTCGAGTGTAGCAGTGTGAGAACATGTGAATGTGAACACATATGTGGATATGTGAGTTTTTGTGTGTGTGAGTGTGCACATGGGTATGTACATGGGCAAGTAAGAGAGGGAGAGACCTGGAATGATTATCCAGTCACAAACCACTAGCCTCCCTTTGATACAATTGAATGAAACTGGCCCAGTGAGGTAAAGCCTTGTTTTATTTACTTAAATTTTTTTATTTTGGATAGGAACAGCTTTTACCCTGAATTACTTTCTACCCTGTAACATTTCCTGGAATGTGTGCCCTGGGTTCAGGAAGCTGGCTGCTTGCTGAGGATTTACAGAGGGTGTAGAGGGAGAAGGAGAGGGAGAGGGAGAGGGAGAGGGAGAGGGAGAGGGAGAGGGAGAGGGAGAGGGAGAGGGAGAGGGAGAGGGAGAGGGAGAGGAACTTTGGTCTAACTTCTGCACAGGCAGCCAAAGTCAAGAATCTGGAAGATTCTGCCTTGCCCTCACCTACCCTCCCATCTTATATAACCCAACAGTTTGACACTCACATCCACTTCCTGTTAGAATCCTTTTCTTTTTTTTCCTTGGTTACCATAGTTTGAAACATTGCATGGTATTTCTAGGTATTAAATCATTTTTTATTGGGGGCTTAGTGGTTTACAGTACAGTTATTGACACATGGATAACATTTCTCATCTCACTATAATAGGTGTCTGCAAAATACCCTCAGCCTAGGCCCTCTTCTCCCATCATGCACCAGGACTTCAAGATCCCCACCCCCACCCCAATCCTCTTTCCCCTATCTCCCTAGATTCTTTTGTTTCAGTCCAAACTACTTGTTTCTCAACTTCTGCCTGTGAGTGACATCATCCCATATTAATTCTTCCCTTTTTGACTTATCTCACTTAATATGATTCTTTCAAGCTCCATCCGAGATGAGGTGAAGAAGGTGACTTCATCATTCATAAGCTCTGAGTGGTATTCCATTGTGTATCTAGACCACGACTTTGCTCGTCACTTACCTGTTGTTGGACATCTGGATTGTTTTTGATTTGGGGTATCACAAAGTCGATTATCTTAATGGTCTCTAATTAGGGTTGCCTATGCAGAGGTTGCACCATCTAAATAAGACATTTAAGGGTAAACTTTTCTCTCTTTAATTCTCCAGAATTCTGTATCCTTTATAAATGACTGCTAGAAATGTGTTCTGTTCCATTGTACAGTTGATTTACATGGTCACTCTACTGGGCATCTGCTGAATGTTTGATGTCCTCTTGGACTCTAGTGGACTCTGAAGCCTTTGCCTCCATAGGCCTTCCAGTCTGGTGTGGAAGGATCATAACATATTGGCAAGGAGAGACTTTCCTTTTTCACTGGAATGTGTGCTTTTCGGTCATTGGCTGAAAAAATAACCCCAGCAACAACTTGTAGCTCATATAATTTATGTCTCTGCATGATAGAGTCAAACTCATGATGGGTGGCAACTGAGACAAGGATGTGTACTAAATGACAAACTGGGTTTCTTTGGGGGGTACAAGCTACAGTCAAATGGTACTGGATGCCCAAAATTCTGAGCACAGGAGCAATCTGAGACTTGTTGCTGTGTGAAAGGAAGAGGTAATCCAATCGATTGGTGATGTCTGCCTCACACAGGCGCGCACTGCTCTAGGCTGGTTAGCAGAGGAGATTTTTTCTTGCCTCTCTACAGACCTATATCATCTTCCCATCAAAGTTAACTTTGGTGCTGAACAATTGGGGCCATCCCTAAACAGGTGAGAGTTGAATGTGAACTCTTTTTAAAAAATATTTATTTATTTATTCCCTTTTGTTGCCCTTGTTTTATTGTTGAAGTTATTGTTGTTGTTATTGATGTCATTGTTGTTGGATAGGACAGAGAGAAATGGAAAGAGGAGGGGAAGACAGAGAGGGAGAGAGAAAAATAGACATCTGCAGACCAGCTTCACCGCCTGTGAGGCGACTCCCCTGCAGGTGGGGAGCTGGGGGATCGAACCGGGATCCTTGAGCCAGTCCTTGGCTTTGCACCACATGCACTTAACCTGCTGCTCTACTGCCCGACTCCCTGATGTGAACTCTTGTTTGTTTGTTTTTTGTTTTTTCCTTTTCTCTTCTTCAGCCCATCTTCACTCTTTTTGTGTGTGAATGTCCCCAGTTCTGGAATCCTCTTCCGCCAGATACACTCACCCTTTTCCGATTGAATCCTACTTTCTGAGGAGAGCACCCCCTCAGACTATGGTTGTTCATCCCTGAAAAACGCACTCGCCTTTCTACAGAGAACGTTAAGAACTGACCCTATTGAGACCAGAGGTACGAATTGCCCTTGGTGAGACTGAGGGAGATCTGGAGCAGTGTGATGCAAGGTGCTTCCCTTGACCTGACTGAAAAGATCGCTCCACTTTCGCGGAGAGTTGCACAACTGATCTCACCCGTCGAAATTTTCAAGCCCTTATCCATGAAAATGCTGAGCTGCTTCTTGGTTTCTGTAACTACTTCCTGCCACGTAGCCTGAATCGTGGCTCTGTTACTATCCAGAAGCAACATAGCAGAGACAGTCTCATCCGAAGAACATTCTCTGTTTTGTCAAAGGAAAGATCCCTATTTTTTTTTATTTTTATTTATAAAAAGGAAATACTAACAAAATCATAGGATAAGAGGCACAATTCTACACAAAAGTAGTTACCTGCTGGAACATAAAAGGTCAAACCATAATATACTTTTCTTCTGATTTCATTTAACAGTGCATGGCAGTTAGAAAGAATGACACAATGATGGATGTATTGACTTGGAGGCCAATCAAAGTTATTGAAAGCAATCATGTAGTGTGTAAAAAAATGTAAACCTATCACACACACACACGTATGTATATACACATGCATGTGCATATATTTGGGCCACTACTTAGAGCATATAGAGTAATCTAAAATATATATTTGCAGTATTTACCTTGAAAAGAGAAAGTGAGGGAATCTTCAGGGAAGGATACAGGTTCTTTTGATTCTTTTTATTTTTAGATAGTTTTATTTGTCAACACAATATAGAAAGGAGTTGATGGGGGTGGGGAGAGAGAGCAGCCCAGAGCATCATGCAAAGCCAGGAATCTAACTCAAGACCTCATGCTTGTAAGTACAGCACTGTAGTCACTGGACCACCTCCCAGGCCACGACTTTATTATTTCATGTTGTTTTTTTCTGTTGTGTTCTAACCTTTCAGAATGCAGGGCCTATGCCTGCTTTATCAGTAGGAGTCAGTCAAGTTAAGAATTGAATACCACTCAAAAAAATACCCTTGTAGCTTTGCAAAATGATGCGGGGATGTTAATGTGGGTCTTTTTAATTCTCTTGAGTGGAGTCTACATACGGAAGCATCACACTTGTAAAACTAACAAGTGAGGAAATTCGTTCTATTCTCCACTCCGAGCCTGCTCACTCAACTTTCTGAATGGAACTGTGTTCCTCTGTAGGTGTTTGGAAGGAGGGGGATGATTCATTTCGTAGTGATATTTGAAAGTGCAAATGACCCAACTCCATATGCTTGCCTGTGTGGATAAACTCCAACTTGCTGTTCAACCAGATCTTTAACAGAATAGGAGCAGCCCAGCCCCTACCCCAAGCAGGGACCATGTAATCCCTGTTCTAGATCGCTTAGGTCCAAGGGCAGGGAATGGATTGGAGACCTTTGGTCAGTACTGTTAAATGGTGCAGGAACCTGTGTCTGTTAGCTGTGGATTCTGGTTGTTAGTGTTGTTTCAGTGGGCTTTGTTTGTTTGCTTGTTGGAAGCACTTTCTTCTCTTTTACATGAAGAATCATCTTCTATCTGAAGAGTAGAAGTAAATTTTTCATTCTGATAGCACCAGCCAGACCTAGGGAGACTGCTTCGTGGTTCTGCAAAAGACATTCATTCCTGAAGCTCTGAGGTCCCAAGTTCAGTCCCCAGCACCATAGTTAGCCAGAGCAGAGCAGTGCTCTGGTATCTCTCTCTCTCTCCAGCACCATAGTTAGCCAGAGCAGAGCAGTGCTCTGGACTCTCTCTCTCTCTCTCTCTCTCTCTCACTAAAATAAATAAACATTCTTATAACATACAAGAAAAAAATAGGAAAATTCCTCTAGCCTGTAGTCTCTTGATGCAAAGGAAAACCACTGGGCCAAATGTTTCCAGCAACCTTGGCTTCCCAGTCTCTTGTCTCAGTAGCAATATGACCCCTGGTGAGCAGGCAGACGTTTCAGATGGGAAGAGGAGCCCATCCAGAGAGGAGAGGGATACCTGCACAATGCTGTGAATGTCCAAAGCCCTGCGCATCAACCCGCCTAGGGTTTCAGCTGGCAGGCAGGGGCCCCATTGAAACTATCTTCTTGGGGATCTCCTGGGATCTGAGATCCTGCTCCTTCTCTTACTGGGTAGGATGAGCATGACAGCCAGTTCATGTGAGGACACGGACAGATTCTTTTCATTTCCATGCTGCTTAAAAAAAACGAAAAAAGAAAACCCTATTCTAGGCCCTCCTCCCCAGGCAGTGCGGATTCAATTGCCTTTCTTTTGTATCTCTCTTTCTCCATGATGCCCCCAGGACATCTGAAGCCCAGAACTTTCTACTGCCCTCCCTTTTCTGCGTTGACAATGTGAAGCTCTAGTTCTTAAACTGTCAGGGCTAGGGGTGGGGTAGGGATGAGGTTAGGAGGTTGGTTAGGAATGTGAGGTGCTTTATTTGGGTCAGGATTTTGGCAGAGTCTGTGTAAATCCTCATTTTGTTCCTTTGTTTGTTTGTTTGTTTGTTTTATGGATACACCAAGACCAGTGCCCGCCACCAGCACCCAGTGCCCAAGAAAGTGTAGGTGGATTGAAATGTGTTTGTGGGGGTGGGGGGAGGAAGGGAGCTGTTCCCTAAGAATGGTATGCTGGGGATTCAGTGGTTTTACATCTAGCTAAAAGTCCCAGTCACATCCAACACATATGGAAAAGCAATTACAAAGGAGGCACAGTGGGCATAGGTTTGGTTGTGTCCAGGGGCGGGGGTACTGTTTCTAGCCAAGAAAACAAGGACTGAGTTCAGTAGAGCATTGGAGCAAGCCAGGGGAAGAAATATTTGTCTTTTGTTGTTGTTGTTGTTATTGTTGAGAGCTGCCAAGGCACCAAGCATCCCTTGGGAAGAAAACCAACCCATCAACCTGTGTGAGCTGTGGTCTGTGTGAGTTTGTGGTCAAAACGATGGTGGATGTAAAAGTTATTACGGTTTTAAAAAAACACCACTTTCTATCAGGGTTAATTATAAGGAGATTCTAGAGTATAATTAGTGTTCTTTCTATGGAGGATTAAGGGGTTCTCCTAAATGGCCTTTTTGATTGCCTTCTTCCCTTTTTTAATTTCCTCCTTGTCCTTTTTGATTATCTACCCTGCGACCCTCAGGGCTCCTCAATGTAATACAATTAAAATAACATTTTTGAGTTAGAGGGTTTTATTTTATGAGCTATTAACCCCCTGCTTGCCCGCATTCTGGTTTCATCTCCCTGTGCACTGCACGGTGTGCGCCAGACACTGAAGAGGTTCATCTGAGGTATACCCCCAACGCAGGTGCCCAGAGAGGTGTGTTTACACTGGAGCTCCCCCCCACTTTGGCCCCACCCAGTGAGATGGGGGACCACCTTCCCTGGGATCTTAAAGGAGATGAAGAGATGTGGACTTTGCAACAAGAATGAATCCTCTGATAGAGCCATTCCTGGCTCAGCTTACTCTCTGGCAGGTTGATGGCTGTCAAAGAAGCAGATGGCCTGATGCTGATTCCCCACCTGCTGTCTGTTTGGACAGCTGGCCTTGCACGTAGTAGGTGCTCAAGATGACCCAGAACCATTTCCTTCTTTGTTGTTTACAATCCTCATGCAGCCAGGAAATTAGCCAGTGCAAGGTCCTTAAACCAGTTCACCTCTGCAGTTTGCCAACTGGGCCTCTCCTTAGGATGCCTTTCCCTTATTCTGAGGCTCCAGGGGACTCTACCCAGCTTGCATGTCAGAGTGAAGGTACCCAGGAGGCCGAACAGAGGAAGACAGGTTAACCTAAAGTCAAGCCTCAACCCCACTATCTTGTTACTGTGTGGCCTTGGCTGAATGACTTACATTCTCTGAGCGTCATTTGAAACCAGGGGAGAAGAAAGGTGTCATATCAGTATCTGAGGGTGATTATGATGATCTGATGGACTAAGTGTAGCAGCATAGGTGACCATCCAGGTGATAGTATACAACTCCCAACACACATATGCACGCACGTTCACGCACACACACCCAAACCTTTCACTTCTCCACCTTTTCTCTATACTCTTTGATGCCATTGACATTTGACCAGAACTTCCACAGCTCTGCATAGGGACAGCCCCTTCTGCAGCACCTCTCAATGATTCAAGAGCAGACAGTGTTTCTATTCTGATTATTGGAGGAATATAGCCTTTTACAGTACTCCATGACCTTTCCCAGCTCTCCAAGAAATGAACTTTTTTTAAAAAAAATTTATTTAATAATTATTATAAAGATTGCAAGAGAACAGGGGTACAATTTCATACAGTTCCATGTCCACTAGAGTTCCATGTCCCATACTCTCCATTGGAAGCTTCCCTATTCTTTACCCCTCTGGGAGTATGGACTCAGGGTCATTATGGGGTGCAGAAGGTGGAAGGTCTCGCTTCTGTAATTGCTTCCCCGCTGAATATGGGCATTGGCAGGTCAATCCATACTCCCAGCCTGTCTCTCTCTTTTCCTAGTGGGGCAGGGCTCTAGAGACATGGGGTTCCAGGATACATTGGTGGGGTTGTCTGTCCAGGGAAGTCAGGATGGCACCATACTTGCATCTGCAACTTGGTGTCTTAAAGACAGTAAGATAAAAAGCAGGAAAATTTGTTTAATAAACCCAGAGGTAGAAATAGAGCAAATGAAATTAGGGGGTCTTTGTGTGGGAGGAAGCTAGGAATTTTATTTTAGGTATGTTTCAAAGGACCCATGACTTTAGTAATTTTTGCCTGAACTCTTAAGTGACTAGACCTGCTTATAGAGAATTTCAGGAGACTCAAGTCACAGTGGTCTCTTGTCAAGACACTACTGCTAGGACTTGGGAGATAGCGCAGCGGTTTAAGCACACGCAGGTGGCACAAAGCTCAAGGACCGGTGTAAAGATCCCGGTTTGAGCCCCCAGCTCCCCACCTGCTGGGGAGTTGCTTCACAAGCAGTGAAGCAGGTCTGCAGGTGTCTATCTTTCTCTCCCCCTCTCTGTCTTCCCCTCCTCTCTCCATTTCTCTCTGTTTTATCCAACAACAATGACAGCAATAACAACAGTAATAAACAACAAGGGCAACAAAAGGGGGAAAAAATAGCCTCCAGGAGCAGTGGATTTGTAGTGCAGGCACCGAGCCCCAGCAATAACCTTGGGGCAAAAAAAAATTAATAATAATAATAATAATAATATCACCAAATAAAAGATGACTGTCATCAGTGGGCCAAGTGATAATCCAGATATCAGAGCACTGAAGCAAAAACAGAGCTGAGACCAGATCAGAGCAGAAGTTGGGGAAGACCTTTTTTTTTAAGTATAGGCTAAGAACTGTCATATATCATATATTGAGGTACCCAGACTTCTAGTTTGCATGCTGTTGCCTTGAAGTCTAGAAGGATGCAAGAAGTAACCTGTTTATGATTGTTTAGTTGACTTTTATATATTTATTTAATTTATTTATTCCCTTTTGTTGTCCTTGTTTTATTGTTGTAGTTATTATTGTTGTCGTTGTGTTGGGTAGGACAGAGAGAAATGGAGAGAAGAGGGGAAGACTGAGAGGGAGAGAGAAAGATAGCCACCCGCAGACCTGCTTGTGAAGTGACTTCCCTGCAGGTGGGGAGCCGGGGCTCGAACCGGGATCCTTACACCGGTCCTTGCACTTTGCTCCACCTGCGCTTAGCCCGCTGCTCTACCACACGACTCCCCAAGGAAGACTCTGATGCTGGCTGCAGCAGTCTGAGGTGAGTCAGAGTGAGAAAGAATTCAAAATGTCTGCACACCCCTAAGATAGTGGAGTGTCTGTGCCGATCTTGCATGTAATGCAGTTAAGATATATCAGAGAGAACACATGTCAATTTCATAATCGTTCATCAAGAAAGCCTCTCCACCACCACCCCCACCCCACCCCCACCGTAAAAACCATGCTTTCTTTCCGTTTAAGAAAACCTAGTAGAGTGTGTTTCACCAGCCACTCATTTAAATAGTTGTTTCATTTTAGAAGTTTTCCCTGAACAGCTTAAACTACCCAGGTAGACACCACAAATCAATAGAAACACCACAAAGGGATCCGTGGTGGGGTGGGGGCGGGGGTAGGAAGTGGGGCATTTGTGTTCCATGATGGATGAGATTAGACATAGATTCCTGCCTAGATGATTAACTCTGAAAATCTTTTTCTTTAATTTTTATTTATTTTATTTGAGGGAAAGAGGGAGGGAGAGTGAGAGAGAAAGAGAGAGAGACATCACTGCTCAGCTCTGGTTTATGTTGGTACTGGAGATTGAACTTGGGACCTCAGAGTCTCAAGCATTAAACCTTTTACATAACCATTCTGTTGTCTCCCTTAGTCCAATCCTGGCAATCTTAAACTCTTGGGAGTTTATTCCATAATTGGTCTGGTGTGACAACTTCCAACATGAAATTATTTGCTTAGAATCTGGCTTTTATTTTTTTTTTCTCTCTTTTCAGCAAACTTTTCTACCACTGCATTCGTCTAAACTAAGAGTATCTATTGTTACTGTGGTAAAACTTCACCTGTTAGGTCATTTATTTATGCATAACTATTATGTCTTCTTTTTATTTTTTTTAAATACAAATCTAGTCTTGACATTATTTCTTGGGTCTTCTTTGTTGAGTAGAGAGTTCTGTGTCCTAGGAAAATGCTTATATTTTATTGTAATATAGTATTGAGAAAGGCAAAGTTCAAAGATATACACATTTTTTCCCCCTTATTACCAGAGCACTATTCAGCTCTGGCTTATGGTGATGCTGGGGATTGAACCTGGGACCTCTGGTGGGTCAGGCATGAAAGTCTTTACATAGCCATTATGCTATCTGCTTTACACCAGTTTCTACAGTCTTAGGAGAACTCAGTAGCCGAGAGAGAGGTATGGATGCAGAGGGGTCGTTGGTCAGGAACTTCTTGCAAACGCATCTTGTTTCATCTTTGCAAAGCTTTGGTGAGCTATCAGGCCCAACACTCTGTGTGATATCCGGTCCTCATGGGAGAGAGCCTCCCTCTCTCACTTCTCTGACCATTTCTCTGGGTACTATTCTGGTTGTTTGTTTTGAGACCTGCAGAGGAGGAGGGAAGAGGGTCCTTGTGCCTGATGTTGGAAGTGTTCATCAGAACAGAAAAGGTCTCCTTCTACCAAGTTCCACCTCTCCTGCATTCTTCTTGGAATGTACACACCATACTTCCCCCAGAGCAGGAGTATGGTGTGTACGAGTCCAGGCCAACTAAGAAGTTGGGGGACAATCCAGGCAGGTTGTCTAAGCCACAGAGAAACCAGCACTTTTTCTCTCATTTGAGGTGTAGGAGGTCACAAGCGTGACAAGAGCAGCAAGGGTGAGACAAGAATCTTGATTCTTCAGAAAAGACAGCATTCAGCTGGTGTCATCTGCCTTGCATGTGGGTGCTAGAAGTTCATCACAGCCAGAAGATCAGGGAGCTATAGGTTCAAGTCCCCTGCATGAATAAGGCAGGACAGAAACACTGCCTTTTTGCTCACAGAGAAACAGAAATGCTCCAGAAACAGAGGGGGTTGCTGCTTTTGCCTGCACCCCTCTGTCTGCCAGACTTGGCTTTGTGGCATGGCTTATCCTGAAGTTTGCTAGCCGGAAAAAAATTCACACCTTTCCAGACAGGTGGGTATATTTGTGTCCTTGTGTTTTCAACAGCATCACACAGAGATTTTGATGAACTTAGTTTTGTTGTTGTTTTATGGGAAACAGACATAGAGAAGTCAAGAAGGGAGGGGGAGATACAGAGGGAGAGACACAGAGACACTGCTTCACCATTCATGAAATGTTCCCCTTGCAAGTGGGGACTATGGGCTTGAACCTGGGTCCTTTTTGTTTGTTTGTTTGTTTGTTTGTTTTTTAATTTCTTTATTGGGGGATTAATGGTTTACAGCTGACAGTAAAATACAAGAGTTTGTACCTGTGTAACATTATACAAAAAAAAAAAAAAACAACTTAGAGCTGTTCTTGGAATTGAAAACTTAAGACAAGAATTACTGCTTACAAACTGAAAGGGAAGAGAAAGGAGCAAAGAGGGAAAAAGATAAAATAAATAAATAGCGTAAGCTAATATTAGTTGGCAGGTTCACAGTAGAAGAGGTCTGAGGATCTTAGAATCTTGCCACTGATTGTGACCACTTAGTCTCTGACTCAGTGAAAGTGATAACCCAAGGAAATGTTAAGCAGATGAATAAAATTATAGTCTGTTCAAACTGAGGATGAGGTTCTAAAGAGCCTTCTGCCAGTAAAAGAAATCAGTGCCTTGTCGAGAATGCCCCCTAAAGAGTGAGGCTTCTTTTGGGGGTGGGGGGGTGGGGTAGAGGCTCCCCTACTGAGCTACCCCCTTTGAAGAACTAATCTTCATTCAAATTGCAAGGGATTTTGTCTTTTTTTTTCTTAATGAAGAAGACTCATCCCTGAGTCATCTGCTATAAAAGTACTTCATATACAAACATTTCCTATATCTGGTTTGTTTAAGTTAGCTTGTGTACAGATAGTGTAAGTATGATTTCCACCAATGACTTTTTCCTACAAGACCAACTCTCTCCACACACACACACAATAGCACTTAAGAAATAGTTGTTTACCATGATCTCCAAGGATACCCATATCTACCTTCCCCCCCTCCGGGGGCCCTTGGTGCTATGAATGGCACAGAGTGACACTCTACGAATCTTGTTTGAGCAAGTAAATAGCTACTTACACAGGGTGTGTAGGAAAGCAGGGGTAGGAGGACTAGGCAGTGAAAGGACCTTCTTTCTCTTCCCAGAGGTACGTGGCCAGTATGGTTTCAGCCTCCTCTGATCTGTTTGTGTATCAGAGCTTACATCAGGCATGTACACATCTGGGGCTCTTGAGACTGTGTCTAAAGTAACAAAACTGCATCTTGATGGTTCGTGTGTGTGTGTGTGTGTGTGTGTGTGTGTGTGTGTGTGTGTGTGTGTGTGTAAAATTTGGATTGTCCTCTCCCTGGTGATGAGTCCCGCTTAATGAGGTGACTTTTTTCTGTGACAGGTTGATCACAAGGAGGCAAAGAACCCATGGGCTCTTTCTTTTTTCTTGTCTTGTCTTGTCTTGTCTTTCTTTCTTTCTTTCTTTCTTTCTTTCTTTCTTTCTTTCCTTTCTTTCTTTCTTTCTTCCTTTTTTTTTTGTCTCCTCTTCTGCCTCTGACTCATTCTGTGACCTTCAAAACTCGGGCAGTGCTACCCCAGGAAAGGTGATTGTATTGGTTGCAGTTGAGAGCTGAGGTGTCTTTTTTTGCTTTTATTTTATTTATTTATTTATTTATTTATTTTCTTATTTATTTACTTTAAAAAGGAGACATTAACAAAACCATAGGATTAAAGGAGTACAACTCCACACAATTCCCACCACCAGATCTCTGTATCCCATCCCTTCCCCTGATAGCTTTCCTATTCTTTAACTCTCTGGGAGTATGGACCCAAGATCATTGTGGGATGCAGAAGGTGGAAGGTCTGGCTTCTGTAATTGTTTCCCTGCTGAACATGGGCATTGACAGATCGGTCCATACTCCCAGCCTGTCTCTCTCTTTCCCTAGTAGGGTGGGGCTCTGGGGAAGTTCCAGGACATATTGGTGGGGTCCTCTGTCCAGGGAAGTCTGGTCGGCATCATGTTTCTATGTCTCTCTGCTGGTTTGATGGATGATGTTCAGTGCAGGCAGGGTAGTGCTCTGAGACTCTCAGGTGTGTGGGGGGGCAGGAGGTAGGAAGTTCAAGAGAGCCAGCCCCTTCTCTTTGTCTGGGGTAGGGGGTTGGGGACATGGGGTTTGAAAGCACGAATGAGCACCCCCCCCTTCCTCCAACAGGCAGAAAATGGTAGATTCAAATGCAGAGAACACATAGACTTTGGACTCACATACTCTGGGAAATTACAGCTGACAGCTATTAGTCATTCTTACGGGCAAGAGAAAGTGTTGCTTTAAATGAAAAAAAAAAATCAGTCAAACTTTGCTTCTCTGAGTAAAAAGCTATTCTTTCCCAAACCGGATGCTAATATTGCCAGGATCGATGGAAGAAATTATTAAGATGCCTCTCTTCACTGCTGCCAGCAAGTTTCTCTTCTGGTGAAGTTCAGTCTGCACATAGGTACAAAGACACAAACTTATTTAGCTAAAAACAGGATATTTCTGGGAGTGAAGATTAAAAGTCAGGCATGGGAAGGATGGCTAATTTTATACTGCATTTAAAATGGGGTGTTTCTGATGGAGATATCTAGATTTCTAGATTTGTAGTAGGGTTACGATTGTGTTGGTTCATTTCTGTTGTGACGATCACATTCAACTGTACAACCCAAGCAGACCACCTGCTTGTCAGCTGGGTTCAGGGAATTGGGGAGGGAGAGAAGGTTGGAGGGAGGAGGTATCTTCAAGCACATCCTCTACAAATCACTTTGGGTGTCTTAATGATAGAGGGAATGCAAGAAGCAAGCCTTCAGGAGGTGTGAAACATCGCCCCTGTTTCAAAGGAGGCATTCAAGGCAAAGTCACAGAGAAAGGTTTGCACTGGCTCAAAACTATAGGGAGACTGGATCCTCAGCACCTGCTTGTTGGCTAGCACCTACACCCTTTTCAGAATGCTGATGGTTTTGATCACTTTTTGTTTTGTTTTGTTTTGTTTGCACTGCCTAGGAGAGGAATGACAGCAGACAGGTGAAGTTGGGTAGGCTCAAAATCCCTCTCTAGCAGGAGAGGATAGCTTGCCTCACTAGAGGTGTTAGTGTAATGTAGACACATGCCATCTACTCAGTACTGTCCCTCTGCTCCATCAGAAGCAGATATCACATCCGTGTTCCTGGAGAGCACGCGGCAAACCCCAGCCCCAAATCAGTTCTGTTCCTGCCCAGATCCTTCAGCCAATCTCCCCCCACCCCTCTCTCTCTTCTTCCTGCAAGGTGAATTCCCTAACAAGCTGACTTTTCAAAGGTTTTTGCAGTTCTCACACACATGAAAGCCATGTTTAAAAATTTAAGGGCCTGGCATGTTCCAGTTCTGTGGAACAGCAGCAGGACGCTGCTTTTTGCAGTGCTGTGATTCCCCAAACCCCAGCTCTTTAAATTAAGATGTTTGTGACAGCTGCTTGTGCTTGATGGCATGCATGTAGGGCTGGCCATTAATTATTGCTCTCAGGGCTTTTGCATTTCTTCCCTGCACTGTGCTGCAAAGTCCGCATTGTTGTGCAAACTATTTTTAGTGCCTTTATAGAAACTCTCTTCATATGGGACTGGATTTTTTTTAACTTTTATTGCAAAATTTTTTTCCAAACATGTTCAAGAATGGAAAGAAAATGAAATCCTCCTACTGGCCCATCATTTACTTCCACAACCATGAACATTTTACCATAGTTGTTTTACTTAACACACACACACTTTTTTCTATTGATTTAATAATGATCAACAAGACTGTAGGATAAGAGAGGTACAACCCCACACAATTCCCATCAGCAGAGTTCCGCATCCCATCCCCTCTATTGGAAGCTTTCCTATTCTTTATCCCTCTGGAAGCATGGACCCAGGATCGTTATGGGGTGGGGTGCAGAAGGTGGGAGGTCTGGCTTCTGTAATGGCTTCTGTGCTGGGCATGGGTGTTGGCAGGTGGTTACATACCCCCAGCCTGTCTCTGTCTTTCCTTAGTGGGGCAGGGCTCTGGGGAGGAAGATTACAGGGCACATTGATCTGCCCAGGAAAGTCAGGTAGGTGTCATGGTAGCCCCTTCAACTTGGTGGCTGAAAAAAAAAATCATTAAGAGAAAAAGCAGAACAAATTGTTTAATGATCAGGAACCTAAAGGCAAGGATATAGCAGATAGATGAGATTTGGGGTCTCCATTTTAGAAAAGGCTGGTAGGTAGGTCTATTTTAGGTATATTCCAAGGGGCCCGTGACTTCGCTAATTTTGGCCTGAGCCTGGCAGCTAACATGCAGGTGGGCTAAAGGTGTTGTCTGGGGAGATGGTGTCAGAGTTGGAAATAGGACTAGAAAGCTGGATCAGGGAAGAAAGTAGCTCCCAAATATGGGAAAAGTATATAAATATTGTTAACTGTAAACTCCATCTGGAGCCCATATTCAGCACAGAAGCCTGTGGAACCTCTGCGTCCCTGTAGGTCTGAACTCACATTCTGTAGCCATAGCAAGGAACATTCTAGGCTGCACTCTTTGCAGGATCCATCTTCCTTGGATGGCAGAGTATGTTGACCCAGCCTCTCTTCAGAGAATGGGGCTACCCACCTATTTTTTTTAACTGTTCTATAGCATCTTGGTGAAAACCCCTGACAACTTGGCATTCACTGCCAAGTATTTCAAGGTGCACACCGTAAACTATTTTATGTCACCCTACTGCTGTTAACAAAATGGCAGAATATTAATAAGTCCTTAATAATGTATAATGTTGAGTCCTCTTTCAAATGGATGCATGACTTGACCAAATAAAGTCTCAAAGAAGGAAGAAAAATTCACAACTGAAGCAATAGCAAGAGGTCTTATGGCAATACTAACCGGATTATTGGCCATCACAAAACTGCTGATATTTTTTAAGTCCGTGAAAGGTTAGTCCTTGAACTCTGACCTCTACAGTTTCTCTCCCTCCCTCCTCTCTCTTTCTCTCCCTCTTTTATCCCTTATTTCTTCTTCTCCTCTCCTGCCTCCCTCCCCCCCCCTTTTTTTTTTGTACAATAGCACCTTTAACACTCTGGGCTTACTTTTTACAGATAGAAGGAAAGTGTCCACTAATGTAGTGAGGACCAAGCTTGAGCCTGGGTCATGCCCTTGGCAAATCAAGCACTCTCACATTTGACTGTCAGCAATGGACCTAGAGCCTAGAAGCTTTACTTTGGCCATGATATCATGCCCCATATCAGTTATGGAAATGTCTCATCTTTGTAACAGAACTTATGAGTTCTTGTGGTAAAAAATATTTGTACAGTTCCTTTTGATTTTCACCAGCAAAAGGCACAAAGTCTTGAGGGAGTCTTAGAGAACTCTCTTTGCCACAGATTAATGACTTCCTTGTCTGCTCTCTGCCAAGTTCTGGTCTCTGGGTTAGAAGGAGGTCACAATGTGGATGTTGAGATGAGTTTCCTGCTACCCAGGCTTTGTGTATTCCGTTCTCACACTTCCACTCTGACTCGACTTATCTTTTTAAAGCCTGTTTACGATATGGTGACAATTTTGACAGGAAAGTCAGTTAACAACGATTATTCATTCCAAAGTGACTAAACCAAAGACTTTCATTCATGTCTAGCCAGTAACCCCTCTTCTAAAGTGGTTTTTCCTACCCACTTTGTTGGTCTGGTTTTTGTTTGTTTGTTTGTTTGTTTTTCATTTACTGGACTCGTGTTTAAAAGTAGAGCTCAACTCTTTCTAGGTGAATGTCTTCACATCTCTGTTTCCCCCTCACCTCCATTCTACAACAACTGAAAACCCTTCAGAAGCTGACAGTTCTGCAGGCTGTCTCTGAACATAGAAACAGGAATGGAGCGAGAAACTTGAGCTCTCTAGATTCTTCCAAAGAGCAACAGAGTAAATCTTTGCCTAGTGATGTCCACACCACCATTTTTTTTTTTAATGCCTGTAAGTTGAACTGGTTCTCTTATGCCAGTTCTACCGTGTTGAGATAACTTTACTGGCATAAAGGCTCAGCCTTTGAAGTCTAACATAGAAAGTCAAAAGGCAACATTATTTTACTAGTGATTTAATATTGATTTACAAAATTATAAGATAACAGAGGTATAACTTCACAGCTGTCACACCTGAGTTGCATGTCCCCATTCCCTCCATTTGGAAATTGTATTAGTTCTCCCAAGATTATAGATATGGGTTGATATATATATATATATATATATATATATATATATATATATATGACACTTTGATCCGTTATCCAGATTTGTTTTCTACATAAAATCCAATTAATTTTGAAGGTAATTACTTAAGAAACTTCATCTGAATATTTGATTCCATGTCTGGCACATAAGACTTAATAAAAATATGCTAGTTAATAGACAAAGCCAAAAAATGAGAGTTTAGGAGTGATGTCAACATGTTTATGACTTACTGCCAAGAGAAGAAAGCTGTCCTTGTACTCCCACTCACCTTACCTTCCAAATTCCAACTTCATAGGCAGACTTTATTACAAATCCCATCTCCTCTTCAAACTTGTGCTGGTGAGATCATGCATTGGAATACTGATTCCAGCTGGGCAGAGCACTTTAAAGGGAGAAGGAAAGCTGCCACTTACTGAACCCCTATTGCATGCAAGGCACTATGCTGGGTATTGCACTACTGTCCCTCATTTATCCACAGTAACAAGTTCCTGGTTAGGTCACTTCTCCCCATCTTATTAATGGGTCTCAGAAGTGAGAATGTCCTGCCTAGTAAATTGTGTTCCTGAGCTTCAAGCCCAAGTTTTCATGCTCTTCTCCCTGTGTTGGTGTAATAGACTTGCCTCCTTTTTTTCCCCCATCTTGTTATTGCTGATTTCATGTTGATTTATAGAACTAAGAGACAGCAGGGGTATAATTCCATACTGTTCCAACCACCAGAGTTCTGTGACCCTTTTCCCTCCATTGGAAACTGCAGTAGTTCTCCCAAGGCCACAGATATGGGTTGGTTATTATATTTTTTATAGATTTGCCCACTTTTCCCTATGATCCTGCCTTCTCTTCCTTTCTAAGTCACACCTACACTTATTAGTACTTCTGAATGCACTTACTTTTTCCTCTTCTCTCTCTGGGTTCTGATGGAACTGGAGTTCAGAACCCTCTGGTTATCTTACACTAATATTTTGCCCCCTCTGGGACTATGAACCAAAATTCTTTTGGGGGTACATAAGGTGGGTGTTCTGATTCCTGTAATTGCTTTTCCACTGGGTGTGGACATTGGCAGGTCAATCCATAACACCAGTCTATCTCTGTATTTCCCTGGTAGGTTAAGGATCTGGATAGATGAGGTTCTGGGACACATTGGTGAGGTCGTTTGCCCAAGGAAGACTTGCCTCCTTGAGATCAGTAACTGCAAGTACATTCAGAAGGAAGGGAAGAAAATATGGTAACAAAAGAACCGTCTAGTAACTCATAAGTGCCTACTAGAATATAAAACACAGTTGTCTATGGCCCATTAGTTTTGCCCTGATGAGAATAGTGTTTTGGAGTTGGTCTATAATTTTGTTACTCAAATACTATTAGTGAACTGGAAGTTCTAGCTTCTGATAGGTAGTATAGAATCTCAGAGCCCATTCCAAACCTACTGAATCAGAATCTGCATTTTAAACAAGATCTCCATGTGATTCTTATGCACATTAAACTTTGAGGAGTACTGGCCTAGAGACTTGTGGGGAAAGGATTATTAAAGATGCTGACTGAGTACTTCTGGTGTCAAATAAGATCATTTCTGAGAAAAGAAAATTCTGCATTAAAAAAAAACTATGACAGAATTTATTCCTACTGTGAATCTCCAGATTAGTAGCTTAAACTAGAAAATAGACCTTTCTCTCGTCTAAGATTTTTTATTGCTTTTTGTAAAAAAAAAAAAAAATATATATATATATATATATTTATAAAAAGGAAACACTGACAAAAACCTTAGGATAAGAGAGGTACAACTCCACACAATTCCCACCAACAGAACTCCGTATCCCAACCCCTCCCCTGATAGCTTTCCTATTCTTTATCCCTCTGAGAGTTTGAACCCAGGGTCATTATGGAGTACAGAAGGTGGAAGGTCTGGCTTCTGTAATTGCTTCCCCACTGAACATGGGCATTGGCAGGTCGATCCATACTCCCAGCCTGCCTCTCTCTTTCCCTAATTGGGTGGGGCTCTGGGGGAAGTGGGGAACCAACATTTGGCTTCATTGATCTTTTGTATGGTTCTTTTATTTTCAATGTTGTTTATTTCTGCTCTGATTTTAGTGATTTCTGTCCTTCTGGTTACTTTAGGGTACCTTTGTTCCTCTTTCTCTAAGTCCTTACAGCATGCAGTAAGGTCATTTATTTGAGGTTTTTCTTGTTCTCTAATATGTGATTGTATGGCTATGAGTTTCCCTCTCAGTACTGCTTTAGCTGTGTCCCAAATGTTTTGAAAGCTTGTGTCTCATTTTCATTTGTTTCCAGGAACATTTGAGTTTCTTGCTTGAGTGTCTCTCTGACCCAGCGGTTCTTAAGCAGTATGTTGCTGCGTTTCCAAATTCTGTGACTTTTAGTAATTTTCTGTTTGTTGTTGAATGATAGCTTTACTCCACTGTGGTCTGAGAAAATACTTGGGATGATTTCAGTGCTCTTGAATTTGTTGATACTGTCTTTGTGGCCTAACATGTGGTCTGTCCTTGAGGATGTGCTGTTTGTATTTGAAAAGAATCTGTATTCCAGTTTTTGGGGGTGAAGAACTCTGAAAATGTCCAGGAGGTCTAGTCTGTTCATCTCTTCATTTAATTCTCTTGTTTCTTTGTTTACTCTCTGCTTCATTGATCTGTCTAAGTGTGAAAGTGGGGTGTTAAAGTCTCCCACTATTATTGTATTACAATTGACATATTTTTGCAGTTTTCTGTAGGTATTTGATGTATTTAGGTGGTCCCTCTTTGGGGTGCATAGGTGTTAATAATTGTTAAATCTTCTTGGTTGATTGATCCTCTAATCATTATGTAATAGCCTTGCCTATCTTTTATTACTTTATTTAATTTAAAGTCTATTATGTCAGAGATGAGAATGACTGTTCCTGCCCCTTTTTGTGGTCCATTAGCCTGTATGATAGTTTTCTATCCTTTCACTTTAATTCTGTGTTTGTCTTGTTGGATCAGATGGGATTCTTGCAAGCAGCATATGGTTGGGTTGTATTGTTTACTGATCCATCCTCCCACTCTGTGCCTTTTAATGGCTGAGTTTAAGCCATTGACATCTATTGATATTATGGATTTAATGTATTGTAGTGGCACTATTCAACAATTTTTTTTCTTTTTTTAATATTTATTTTATTTATTTATTCCCTTTTGTTGCCCTTGTTGTTTTATTGTTGTAGTTATTATTGTTGTTGTCGTTGTTGGATAGGACAGAGAGAAATGGAGAGAGGAGGGGAAGACAGAGAGGAGGAGAGAAAGATAGACACCTGCAGACCTGCTTCACCGCCTGTGAAGCGACTCCCCTGCAGGTGGGGAGCCGGGGTTCGAACTGGGATCCTTATACCGGTCCTTGTGCTTTGTGCCACCTGCGCTTAACCCGCTGTGCTACAGCCCGACTCCCTATTCAACAATTTTTTATCTGCTCCAGTATATGGCAAGTATAAGGGCATTTTTCTCTTGCAGCCTTTAGGATCCTTTCTTTATCCTTACTTCTTTCATTGTAACTATGATGTGTCTTGGTGTCTTCAGGTCTGGGTTGATTCTGTTTGGGACTCTCTGAGCGTCTTGAACCTTAATGTCCTTTTTGTTGTTTAGGTCTGGGAAGTTTTCTTCTATTATTTCCTCTAGAATGTTTACTTCTCCTTCTTCTCTTTCTTCCTCTGGTAGGCCAATTACATGAATGTTACTTCTTTTGAGATCATCCCATATGTCTCTATTGTTGTTTTCAGTGTCTCTCAATCTCTATTTTAGCTCTTTTACCTCTTTCTTAATTTTCTCTAGCTCATCCTCTGTCTGGCTAATTCTGTTTTCTGCTTCTGTTAGTCTGCTTTCCCTTCCCTCAGCATCTTTCTTCACTTCAGTTATAGTATTAGTTTGTTCTGCTAATTGACATTTTAGTTATATATATGAAACATTGACAAAATCATAGGATAAGAGGGGTACAACTCCACACAATTCCCACCACCAGAACTCCATATCCCACGCCCTCCCCTGATAGCTTTCCTATTCTTTATCCCTCTAGATATATGGACCCAGGGTCATTATGGGTTTCAGAAGATGGAAGGTCTGGCTTCTGTAATTGCTTCCCCACTGAATATGGGCATTGGCAGGTCGATCCATACTTCCAACCTGTTTCTCTCTTTCCCTAGTTGGGTGGGGCTCTAGGGAAGTAGGGCTCCAGGACACATTGGTGGGTTTGTCAGCCCAGGGAAGTCTGGTTGGCATCATGGTAGCATCTGGAACCTGGTAGCTGAAAAAAAGAGTTAATATACAAAGCCAAATAAATTGTTGACTAATCATAAACCTAAAGGCTGGAATAGTACAGATGAAGAGTTGGGGTAGGAGGGGTATCTGTTTTGTAGATAGATAGTAGGCCTATTTTAGTTATATTCCAAAGGGCCCAAGACTATACTAGTTTTTTTTTTTCTTTCTGAATCTGACATCTCATATGGATGTGGACCTATGTTATTGTCTGGGGAGATGATGTCATTGATGGAAAAAGGGCTAGAAAGCTGGGTCAGGGAATAGAGTAGCTCCCAAATATGGGAAAGGTGTATACATATTGTTGACTGTAAGCCCCATTGATTTGATGTGATCTGGGACCAACCCATAATTCAGCTTAGGAGCCTATGTGACCTCTGCATCCCTGTAGATCTGAACTCACATTCTGTGGTCATGAGTAGGAACTTTCCAAGCTGCCCCAGTTTCAGGATTCATCTTCCTCAGGTAGAACATAGAGTATGTTGTCCAGCCTCCCTTTGGAAGATGGAACATTCTCTACCGTTGCTGATCCACATTGAGGGCAAGGTCCTATGGGGGCCCACAAAGGGGACTATTATGTTGTTCCTGATGAAGATGACTAGTAACAATGGAGAGAGGATCTATTCAAGGTCTAGGCCCATCATGTCTGTTTGGGAATTTCAGTGCTCCCTGAATACAGCCCCAGCTGATGGGGTGGCCTGATAGTGACTAAAGAGTTATTGTTAAAGTATGCAAGTCTCTTGCCCTTATTCAGATTTTGCAGTCCTTACTTTGATAAGGTTAGCTTGGGAGTGAGTGAGGGAATTATAATAGGAAGTAGGTGAGGAGGGTATCTAAATCTAAGTAGGAATTATTTCATTAGGAACTTTATGGTGTATTTTTAGTTATTTCTACTTGCTTGCTGCATATACTGACTCACTGCAGACTATTGTGCACTTTTGCTTTCAGGTCTATATTTTGCCCTAATTTATGGATACATGTGTACATATGCCCTATCTCATGGGACCTGGTCTATATCTAGGTTTGGGGACTGTTAGGAAATGAACTACCTGAAATGGAATTAGGGAATCCTATAAAAGGAATCCTATAAAAGTCTCACCCAAGTAATGAGGCTGAAGGGTTGGCATTCCAGAACTGATGTCTCTGGACACAGTCTGAAGTGAAGCATGCAGAGGTGGTACTCATTGCATTGATTAGGTTGTGATCAGCAGCTGCAATATCATTTGGTATGAATTGAGAGAAGCATGCAGGAAAGTGAGCCCCACCCTAGAGGTTCCAGGACTGGGAGAAACATGGGCTTTATAGAGGAAGGGGAGGTTCCTGCTGTCTTAGGGTTTAAGAAGACAATAGATAAGATATTGCTATAATCAAATTATTTGGCAATTGGGTTAACTTTGAAAATCCCTTTGCTAGGATTTTCTGTATCATACATGACATCACCATAATTTATGTCCTTTGATATTATTTGTATATAGCTGTGTCTTATAACTTAACGCCACTGGTTGTTTCTGCTCTCCCTGGTCTAAGCTTTTAGAAGAGTCAACATTTCAAAGAACAAGTCATTATTAGAAATGTATTTAACAATTGGAGACCACTGCTAAAATTCAGTCTGATTACATGTTTGAACTCTTAAGTGCTTAGGTTGAAGGAACATATACTCAGCTTATTTTATTGCTTTTTGACTACTAAATCAGGAGAGAGAGAGAAAGACACAGGCAGAGAGAGAGAGAGAGAGAGAGAGAAGGTAGAATAAAAAAGTAGTCCTGGGTCTGGGTGGAAGCACACTTGGCCGAGCACACATGTTACAATGTACAGGAATCCAGGTTCAGCCTCCCCCACTCCAGCCCCTACCTGTAAGGAGGAAAGTTTTGCAAGTGGTGAAGCAATGCTGCAGGTGTCTCTCTGTCTCTCTCCCTCTCTATCACCCCCTTCCCTCTCAATTTCTGGCTGTCACTTTTCAATACATAAAGATAATTTTAAAAAATACAAGTAACCTATGAATGTTCTGGGAAGTACAGTGGGACACTGTTTGCAAGGGTTAAGGAAACGCAATTGTGTTTTGATTATCTTCCCATTCTAAAAATAGAACTTTTTTTTTTTAGTTTAGTTGTTTTTCAACAAGTAGGACAATTTGCAGGAGCTTTGCGACTGCAAACCGTTAGGAATGAATAGAATTGTGGTTTGCATAGCTTTGCATGCCTGGGCTCCTTCTGCTGTGCTGAGAAACTCTCTAAGGATATTCTTTCCAGTCTGCCATGATGGTCTTTGTATAATGTGAAAGTTGACCACCCACCTGCTGCCTGGAAGATTCAAGAGACAGCAGAGGAAACTGTTTCATAGCTAACATGCCTCATGAGTCATGGGTAGAAGGTTCTCAGTATATTTTGTTTTCCAACTTCTACCAGAACTGAAACTCTGTCTACCCTTTATTTGTCCCTTTCCTCCTCAAGGTAGTATCGAATATGGCTTACTCTTCCTTGTAGACTTTCCTCTGGAAATGATCATACAGTAGGAGTCATGCCCAGGCCCCTGCCTCATGGAATCTACCAGAGAGAGAGAGAGAGGGGCTGGGCGCTGGCGCACCAGGTTAGGTGCACATATTACGAAGTGCAAGAACCTGTGTAAGGATCTGGGTTCCAGCCCCTGCTCACCACCTGTCCAAGGATGCTTCACAAGCTGTGAAGTAGACCTTAAGGTGTCTTTATTTCTCTCTCTTTCCCTCTCAATTTCTCTCTGTTCTATCTAATAGTAACAATAATAATAATAATATAATAATAATAATGCCACCAGGAGCAGTGGATTCTTAGTGATAGTCCTGGAGGCAAGGGGAAAAAAAAGAGTGAGGTATTTGTGAAATTGTTAAAACTGTTATTCTCTCACAAGAGTTAGAATGAAGAGAATAACACAGTCAATCAACTGAACTGTCAGAGGGAGCTTGGCAAAATGATTAAGTCATTTTTACAGGAAATCAAAGGTGTTGCATTGAATTCCTGCCCTTGTCCTGAACTAGTTAAGAGATTTCAGCCATAGCTACTCTACCATCGAGGGCTGGATAATACAGCTGCAAGTAAAGGATCTGGCTCCAGCTTCTACTGGGCTTCCAATTTAAGGATGCCATTAGCCAGTCTATAAAATGATGAGATCATCTTTGGAGTGCAGCAATGGGTTCCTAGAACGTTCTCCCTCTCCCTCTCTCTCTCTCTCTCTCTCTACCTGTCAAATCATACTTAGAAGGTCCACATCCATCTTGACGTCCTAGGATTCCTCACAATTACAGTTTTCTTTGTAGGAAGATCCTTCTTCAAGACACAAAGAGAATGCAAGAGGTTCCTGTTTCAGTTGCTTTTAGTGTAGCCAAGTGAGAGCACTTAACTCATGTGAGAAGGCTGTAGCACTTGATTGTGTTACTCTGTCCAATCCTGAGAGATGGAGAGGGTGAGCCGCTTACTGCTACTACACTAGTTACAACACAGAGCTATTATATTACGCTATTACGCAGCTGCTGTGTACCGTGTCTTAGAAATCAGTAGTGGTCTGGAAGGTAGTGCAGTGGGCAAAGCACTGGGCTGTCAAGCCTGAGATCCTGAGTTGCACATACCAGAGTAGAGTCATGCTCTGGTTTTCTTCCTCCCCCTCCGTCTTCTCCTTCTCCTTCTCCTTCTCCTTCTTCTTCTTCTTCTTCTTTTCCTCTCTCTCTCTCTCCTCCCCTCTCCTTTCACTAATAAATAATTAAGTTTTTTTTTTAAAAAAAGAAGAAATCAGGTGTTTTCCTTGAAAATGTAGATGATGGAGAGCAGGTGGTGCACCAGGTTGAATGCCCATATAACCAAACACAGGGGCCAGGTTCCAGCCTCCAGGCCCCATCTGCAGGGGCAGGCTAAGTGCCACAAACAATGAAGCTGGCTGCAGGCATCTCTCTCTGTCTCTCTCTGTCTCTCTGTCTCTCTCTCTCTGTCTCTCTTTCTCCTTTAATATTTTATTTATTTTATTTCAGTTATGTAGCAAGATACATAGGGAAAGATGCAATACACACTCAGAGAGAGAGAGAGAGACTTAGACCAGAGCACTGCTTGCCTCTGGCTTATGGTGGTACTGGGAATTGAACCTGGGTCTTCAGGGCCTCATTCATAAAAGTCTTTTTGCAGAACCATTATGCTGTCTTCCCAGGCCCTGTTTCTCTCTTTCTCCCTCTCTGTCTCCCACATCCATTCAGTTTCTCTCTATCTCTATTCAATAAATAAATAAATAAATATTTTTAAAAGACTAAATATTTTAAAAAGAAGATGTGAATGATAATAGCACCTCATAGAGACCAAGTCCTTTCTATGTGCCAAGTACTAGAACTAGATGCTCATATCAAGCTCACATTACAGGCGTAGAGCTTGTGGCATAGAGGGATCCAGAGACTGAACCAAAGCCATGCCACCAGTTAGGCTGGTTGGAATTTGGATGTAGCATGAGGAGCATTGTATCACCTCATTCCGATGGGAATATTCCCGAGAACTGGCTCTGGCTTGATTGGGAAGAATAGTTGGGAGAGTAGAATATCCGGGGGAGTATATTTTAAAATGTTCTTTTAATTTTGGATCTCTTCCTCCTCGTCACCACTGTTCAGTCTCAGTTTCACAAAGCTCTTCAAACATCCATTTGGTGTTCCCTGAGAACTGGGAACGCAGACAGAAGGAACCAAGAATTTTCAGTATGGAGTCCAACATTCCCTGCGTCTTTTTGCCAGACTGATAAAAGGCGCCTTTGGTTTTCTTAGTGGGCAAAGAGGGATAGCAGGAGACAAGGAGTCATTTCTTGGATCCAGATGGCCTCTCTGGCCTCTTTGCTGTGACAAGAGGAATGACTTGCATGTTTCTGAGGTGGACTGATGCCCTAATAAGACATGGGATCCTTGTACACCTCTGGCATGGCCTGCTGGCTGAAATGCATTAGTTTTCTTAGGGGAGAGACTTGTACCAATAAACTATAATCTTCCTGTGTAATTCAGGACAATTTAGTGTCATCTTTTATAACCAGTGAAGCTCTGGCCACAGTCTGGGGGGAAGAAAAGTGAAGGAAATAAAAAACTCAGGCCAATTGATGGATGTAACCTAAGCTGTTGTTTTTCTCTGGCTTTTGGGATTCAAAGCAGCCACCAGGACTAGGGAACAGCATCACAGTCCAGTTGTCTGTGGACACAGAAATTTCAGATACAGATTTCCAAGGGGTTGGGTGGTGGTGCACCCGATCAAGCGCTCATATTACCAAACACAAGGACCAGGGTTCAAGACCCTGTTCCCCAACTGCAGGGGTCTGCTTCATGAGCAGAAAGGCAGGTCTGCAGGTGTCTGTCTTTCTCTCCTCATGAGTATCTCCCTGTCCTCTCTCTGTTTCTTTCTATCCTATCTAATAAAAATTAGAAAGGAAAGAAATGGCTTCCAGGAGTGGTAGATTTGTAGTACAAGCACTGAGTCCCAGCAGTAACTCTGCTAGCAGTGAGAGAGAGACAGAGACTGGAAGACTATGCATTCTAACCCCAGAAGGTTGGAAATCTACTGTTGGGAACCCCAGGCCCCCATCCAAGGAAGAAGCCAGGTGCCAGAGGACAGGACAGGCATCCCAGAAGCAACAGAAATTGAGGCAGATCTTCTCCCCTAACAGGATGGCATAAAGGCCAGTCTTCTTGCTTCTGTGAGAATTGCTAGAACTTCCACTGGACCCCATACACCATATGTAGTTGTGTTTTTGTGACCCCAGGGTGCTCAAAGCAATGGCCACTGGGGCTCAACAGCCCCTGGAGATGACTGGGTACAGGTTGAAAAAAACAAGCCCAAAGGGAGCCAAGCACCTGAGCAAACTTGATATGACTGGCAGTCAGCATATGACCTCAGTTGCACCAGAATGTGGGGAGGAGTGTGGGTTGTCTCAACACAAAAGCTTGGATCTAAACACACAAGAGCTAATCACTCAGAGCAGGTGCTATTATAAAGTCCAGCAATAGGCGATGTGTTGCTATCGTCTCTATTTTCTTTTTTATTTTTTTATTTATTTATTTATCCCCTTTTGTTGCCCTTGTTGTTTTATTGTCATAGTTATTATTGTCGTTGTATTGGATGGGACAAAGAGAAATGGAGAGAGGAGGGGAAGACAGAAAGGGGGAGGGAAAGATAGACACCTGCAGACCTGCTTCACTGCCTGTGAAGCAACTCCCCTGCAAGTGGGGAGTCGGGGGCTTGAACCAGGATCCTTACACAAGTCTTTGAGCTTTGTGCCACCTGTGTCTAACCCACTGCGATACCACCGAACTCCCTTTCATATCTATTTTCAAGAAAAGACAGATCCTCAAAGAAGTTTCAGGATGCTTAAATAGTAAAATATAATTCAGCTTCTGTAAAGTTCAACTTTTTTTTTAGGCAGCCAAACAGAACTCATAGGGAACCACGGTTGTGTCACAGTTGGGATAAGTCTTCACCCCCTCAGTCAACACAAGATAGTTTCAACATTTCCTAGTTAGAGTATGAATTCTGTTTGGAAATTGCAGTCACTCTTTCTTTTTTTTTTTTAAAGTTATTTATTGAGGGATTAATGTTTTACATTTGATAGTAAATACAATAGTTTGTACATGCATAACATTTCTCAGTTTTCCCCATAACAATACAACCCCCACTAGGTCCTCTGCCATCCTTTTTGGACCAGCAGTCACTCTTTTTAAGATAACAAACATAACACCCAGTATTTAGAGAAGAAAGATATACTGTCATTGACATTTTAAATTTTTTATTTATATATATATATATCAATGTGTTATTAGACCACATGTTGCAAACTAGTTATATTGTACTGTTACAGGGAATGGGGGGGAAGGAAATTGAAGCCGCCATTATTATAATTTCTAGCATCTTGACAGTGAGAGTGGGAAGTGTGTGGAATTTGATATTTTCTTCTCATATAGTATGTTTCAGTAAAAGTGTTTTTCAATGTTTTGGGTTTTGTGAATATGTCACAAATGCAAAGGTGACTAGAAGGTTTTCAAAAGCCTGGAGGACCAGTCAGAGGTAAAAACTCTGTTCCCTCCAGGAAGTGGCGTGAGGCCACCAAGCCAAAGATCCAAAGGGAAGAACAAGGAATAAAAGGAAATAAAACCAGATTCACCATCAGGAATGCTTCTCACAAGATAGGCTACTCACAATCTAGCTTCCTCTCTGGGGGCTTTCCCCCTAAAAACAAACCCTTTTGGTCACTGGTGAGTGACTGTGTATGTGTGTGTGGGGGGTGTTTTCTTTTTTTTAACATTTAATTTCTTTTTTTTTTTTACTTAATTTGTTTTATTTTTTTATTATTGGATAGAGACAGAGAGAAATTAAGAGGGGAAGGGCAAAAAGGATGACAGAGGACCTAGTGGGGGTTGTATTGTTATATGAAAAACTGAGAAATATTATGCATGTACAAACTATTGTATTTACTGTCAAATGTAAAACATGAATTCCCCAAGAAAGAAATTTAAAAAAAAAAAAAAAGAGGGGAAGGAAAGATATAGAGGGAGAGAGACAGAAAAACACCTGCAGCCCTGCTTCACCACTTATGAAGCTTTCCCCCTACAGATGGGGAGCAGGGGCTTGAACTTGGGTCCTTGTGCACTGTAATGTGAGCACGTAACTAGATACGCCACCGCCTGCTCCCAGTGTTTTCACAGGAAACTGGACTCAGTCATGGAAAAGTAGATTCACCTCATATCACCTCTCTTTTGCTCTTGCCTTTTAATTAACCACTGCCTCCAGCTGCCCATCTTCTTGAGGTCTCCGAATAGCTTTTTGGCATTTATTCATTATACATTCACTTATTTCATAAACATGTATTGATCACCTGCTCTGTGCTGGCAGCTATTTTGGAAGAAAAGGGAACTGGCAGTGAAGAGAGAAAGATACATAGTTCCAGGTTTGCAGAGACGTACATTTTAGAAGCCGGTGTGAGGGAGGAATGGACATTCATGATGAGTCCCAGGTGAAATAAGATAGGGACCTGGTGTGGAAGGCAGAGAGCTGTGCCGGGAGTTGTGCAAAGGAAGTGTCAGCATGACCCACCCTCATGACACTTGAAAGACTGTGGTAGCAATTTGTGCAAACTGCAAAGTGGAAGAATGAGACACTGGAAGCCCAAGCAGTGAGGCTGAAAGGAGCCCCAGAATTTCATCTCAGCACACCACTTCCTAGTGGTGTGAACAGTGAAGCCTTGGTTGCTCACTTCTGAGTTGACAGTGTAGCGGTAAGACTTCTGAGATGGGTTTCAGCTAAAAGGGCACAGACAGTTCCTACCCATGTGCCCTGTGGCATATCAAGGATTCCTCATGCAAAGCCTACCTTCCCTCATTTCCGGCCTGAGACCAGTACAAGCAGAAGAGTCCTCTTTCTAAAGGCCCCACAGGAACCACCCAGAAGGCCCACCATGGTCTTCCTGCTACTCAGGTAGGCACTGACCTTCCACAATGAGAACAGGAGTCAATGCACCCTCAAGTCCACCCACCTATTAACAGTCAATTTCTCCTCTCAATAGAGGCTTGAATATCTCTCATTCCACGTCCCAAATAGATAGCTATCTGCAGGATGGATGTGCAGACATTCATAGTAGAAAGTTCTCTATTCTCTTTTGAGGTATTGATAATTCTTGAGGCATGGAGGAATCCATGTCCCCAAGTCCAGATGCATGGCAAGGTAGAGACTTGTCCAAAATGGCAGTTTAGAATCTGGCCTTCACTGAACCACCCGTCAATCCCCAAGGTATTCCTGAGACAGTGAAATCAAGGTGAAAATGCCAATGAAGCATATGTGTTTCACTTAAAATATGTATTTACTTTTTAATTTACTATTGGTTGGCAATGTTATAAGATTTTAAGGATTCTGCATATGTGTATAAGACAACGTTCCAGTACTCTTACACCAACGACAACCAACCCATTATCTAGCTTCCCCTGTCTCCCTTCCCCATTCTCTCCATTAACTACCCTAGTTTTTACAGTCTGTCATTTTTTTATCCAGTTCTTCAGTTTTAATCATTTATACTCCAAACATGAGCAAAACCAATCCAGTCGTTGTCTTTCACTTCTTTCCTTATTTCATTTAGCAGAATCACTTCAGTTCCATCCATTTTGTCCCAAAAGGCAAGATGGAACTTTTTGAAACATCATTTTATTGGGTGATTCATGGTTTACAGTACAATTGTTGACACACAGGTATAATTTCTCATCTCCCCGTGATACATGTCTGCAAAACACCCTCACCCCTTCACGTAGGTCCTTCTCCACCACACCACCAGGTACCAGGACCCTACATGCACCCCTGTACCCTTCCCCTTCCCCACAGAGTCCTGAGTAGCATGCCCTTGAGTATTTATTCTATAGCTTCTTTATCCAGCCATCTGTCAGAAAACACTGAGCTTGATTTCTTTTACTGTGTATAATGCATAGATCCTCTCAAATGTTCTGTCATACCCTCTGGATAACCAAACACTTGATATGTATGTTACTTCTCCCAGCCCACACTTGCTGGCTCTGCCCTTTCAGGCACTCATTGCCCCCTTTGTAGCCAGCAGCAGTAGTGTGGCCTGGAGAAAGGGGTTCCTTTAGGCAGTCCAAACCCACCTGAGCTTGAATTCTCGGTCTGTTCTTTAATAATGATGAGACTCTAAGAGGTCACTTTGCCTCTCGGCATTTCACCATCTTCGGGACAACAAAAATAACAAGAACCATTTCTCGGGTGTTTTAAAATGACATGAGTTCCGAATACATCATAGAAACTCAATGAATGGTAATAACTGTTCATTCCTGCCGTGTAAAAAAAAAAAAAAAAAAACTCAAGTATAGTTGGTTAGTTCAGGGATGAGTTTGTGAGGGGTTCATCAAGCCAGGTGAGAAAATGTGTGTTGTATGGTGGGAGACCACAGGTGGTCCTCCAGGTCTCCTTCTTGGGGATGAAAGGGCTTAGAGGAAGGGGCTATGGCTCAGTGGTTTCTGGGAGGCCTCTGTGGACTCCTCTGTACTGCAGTCCTTTCAGAAATGGCCCGAGATAGCTATGCCTCCCAGAAACTCTGTGCCAGGTTCTTTTTTTTTTTTTTAACTTTTATTTATAAAAAGGAAACACTGACAAAAACCATAGGAAAAGAGGGGTACAACTCCACACAATCCCCACCACCAGGACTTCCTATCCCATCCCCTCCCCTGATAGCTTTCCTATTCTTTATCCCTCTAGAAGTATGAACCCAGGGTCATTATGGGGAGCAGAAGGTGGAAGGTCTGGCTTCTGTAATTCCTTCCCCACTGAACATGGGCATTGACAGGTCGATCCATACTCTCAGCCCGTCTCTCTCTTTCCCTAGTGGGGTGGGGCTCTGGGGAAGTTTGGCTCTAGGACGCATTGATGGGGTTGTCTGTCCAGGGAAGTCTAATTGGCATTATGGTAGCATCTGGAACCTGGTGGCTGAAAAAAGAGTTAGCATATAAAGCCAAACAAATTGTTGACTAATCATGAACGTAAAGGCTGGAATAGTGCAGATTTGGGGGTCTCCGTTTTGAAGATAGCTAGTAGGCCTATTTTAGTTATATTCCAAAGGGCCCATGACTATACTAGTTTTTTTTTTTTTTTTTTCTGAGTCTGACATCTGATATTCAGGTAGACCTAAGTTATTGTCTGGGGAGATGATGTCATGGCTGGAAAAAGGGCTAGAAATCTGGATCAGGGAAGAGAGTAGCTCCCAAATATGGGAAAGGGGTATAAATATTGTTGACTGTAAACCCCATTGATTTGATGTGATTTGGGGCCCATATTAAGCTTAGGAGCCTATGTATCCTCTGCATCCCTGTAGATCTGAGCTCACATTCTGTGGTCATGAGTAGGAACGTTCCAAACTGCCCCAATTTCAGGGTCCATCTTCCTCAGGTGGAGCATAGAGTATGTTGTCCAACCTCCCTTCAGAGGATGGAACATTCTCTACCACTGTTGATCCACATTGAAGGCAAGGTCCTAAGGAGGCCCACAAAAGGGTCCATTGTGTTCTTCCTGATGGAGATGACCAGTAACAATGGAGAGAAGGATCTATTCGAGGTCTATGGGCCAGCTTCTTTTCACTAGGCCACCTGTGCTATTTGAGGTTTGTAATGAAGCCTCCTACAGAGCACAGGACCCAGCACTTGTTTTCAGCCTGACCCCTGGATGCCCTGGTAGAGGATAGACCTCTTGATACACTTCCTTCTCAAAACTCTCCTCCATAAACAAGCCTGTGCTGAGAGATATAAATAATTCTAGCCCTAATACCAAACAGACCTTTGCCGCAGTCTTCCTGCTCTGCCCTGGGAACAGACAGGGTGAGTGTGTGTGGAATGGAACGGGACAGGGCTCAAGAGGGGGAGATGTCAGATTTCTAGGGAGAGTCTGGGATGTGAGGGGAAGGAATGTTTGTGCCAATTGTATGGAAAATTCCAGCATGGCCCTTTATATAATAGAAGCTATTTCTAAAGTGTTTCTCCCACCCACCACAGGACACACACAGACTGAAAATGACAAAGAAGCTCAACTTCCAAAGCTAAGCCACAGCCGAATGCCACTTGGATGAGAAGTTGGCAACATTCCGTTATTAAAAAGGAGGCAGGTGCCCAAGAAAGTCCTGGTTGGGCCATAGGTACAAATAATACAGAAGGGCCCTGTGTGGTCAAAGTGATCTGAGGAAGGTTAACAGACCCAGTACTTTAGACATTAAACTTCAGTACGAGGATCCAGGAGTTTGGGGAGAAGCAAATACACACCTAAAAATGTGTGCAGACAACAAAAGTGGGGGACTTGAAGATGGAGTTGGGGCCTTAGGTTTCAGGTAAGAGTGTGTTGCCAACAGCCAGGATGCAGAACTGGGAAATGGAGCCCGTGTGTAGACAGTTGTGCTGTAGACAATTAGTGTCCAAATAAAATGGGGGGAAAAAAGTGTAATCAAACAGGGATAAACATGAAATCAAGTGTGTATGTGGTTAGTCTGATATAATTCTGGAAGTGTTGCAAGATCATCAGGGTGAGGAATAAGATGTAGGAGAAATTACTCTCAGTACTCAGAGCTTGAAAGGGGAAGGCTAAGCTTGGAGGGGTGCTGTGGCATTCCAGTCTATGTTGTTTGGGGTCCCTGTTATAAAGCTGTCTGTTCAGCAGGGGGCATGGCCAGCGCAGAAGCTAACAAGTGTGCAGACAGAACTCCCACCCTCAGCACCCCAAAAATGATTTATATCCATACTCCCAGGTGGGAGTGGGGATGACAGAGGGAAGATGACCAAAGGGCTCTGAACTCCAACTCCATCAGGACCTGGAGAGAAAAAGGGATGAACATTTGGATGTAGTAATAGGTGTGATTTAGGAAGGAAGAGAAGATGGGACCACAGGGGAAAAAAAGGGGGGGGGGGAATATATACAAATATAGACAAGCAGTTGCAGAAATAATAATTCACCCATGCCTGCAACCTTAAGAGAACTACTGTAGCTTACAATGGAGGGACTGGGGATCCAGAACTCTGGTGGAGGGAACGGTACAGAGTTGTACCCCTGTTGTTTTGTCATTTTGTAAATCAGTATTAAGTCACTAATAAATAAAAAAAAGGGCACAGAAAAAGTTGAAAGAAAGGAAAGATATAAAGAGAATCTTGAATGAGAATTTATAGAAAAATGAGAAAAAGAGGTGACCAGATGTATTCATTGAGTAACTTCCAGAAATAGACATCATGGATTCCGAGAGGGAGTTGTGTTTGCATACACCAGAAGAAAGCTAGAGTCACTTAAGAGTTCAGAGAGAGGGAGGGCTCCCCTTAGTAACAACCACCAGTAAACTCTGCTCCCGTTCTGAGGAGTGTCACCAGATTGCCAGAGTCACTTTGCAAGGAGCCAACCAAGAGCCACCAAGAGCTGTGACCAAGTAATTCCCCACCGCTTGACCCGTCGAGTTCCAAGATGGAACAAAGTAGCCATTCCCATCAGAACATGCCACATACTTCCAATTTCTAGTGTCTTTTTCCCCCTTTTGAAAACAAGTTAACAACTTCTCCTGAGCTAGGTACGAATCAGAAATTATTTACTATCCCAATGTACCAAAAAAAAAAAAAATGTGGTTCATATCAGAAGTATCTGGTTTATTAATTTGACTGAATATTCTCTTGGGGCTTTTTGTCCTTTTTGGGAAGTGATTTGAATTGAGCCCTAATTCCCCAGAGAGCTCAGCATTGAAGTTGGATATTATTTGATGGCTGCTAACTATCTGAGGATGTACCTTCCTTCTGTACCTGTTATTGATCAAGATGGCAGGGTGGGTGGGCTTCAGTCTCTCAGGAGAAGGTTGTTACAGCCAAAGCTGTGTTCCGCCTGTGGAAGGTTTAGAAAAGGCAATGGAGGCAGATGAGGCTGCTGGGCAAATTCAGGCCTCCCAAGCTTAGATTTCTTCTGCTATAAGAGATGATTCTATCTTGGATATCACCCTAGGTCAGAGCCCAGCAATACTCTGGTCTCTTCCTCTCTTTCGCTTGCATTCTTTCTTTCAGGAAAGGAAATCTTTAACAAAGAAAGAGGTGTAGACTTACAGGGTATCTTGTACAGACTGGATAAATAGAGTCTACCAGACAGACCGTTCAAACCTCCTTCACCTTGGGTGAGGGAGGTGGCATAATAGTTATACAAGAGGATTTTCATGCCTGAGGCTCCAAGGCTCCAAATTCAATCCCCCTCTACCATCTTAAGCTAAAATTGAGTAGTGCCCTGATCTCTCTCTCTCTCTCTCTCTCTCTCTCTCTCTTTCTCTCCTCTCTCTCTCTCTATCTTTCTCTCTCTCTCCCTCCCTCCCTCCCTCCCTCCTTCTGTGTGTGTGTGTGTATGTGTGTCTTTCTCTCTAAGTCTCATTAAAATAAAACAAATAATATATATGTTTATTAGTGATTTAATAATGATCAACAAGACTGTGGGATAAGAGAGATCCTATTCTAAACAATTCCCACCACCAGAGTTCCATATCCCATCCCCTCCATTGCAAGCTTTCCTATTCTTTATGCCTCTGGGAGTATGGACCCAAGATCTTTATGGGGTACAGAAGGTGGGAGGTCTGGCTTCTGTAATTGCTTCTCCACTGGTCATGGGTGTTGGCAGGTGGAACCATACCCCCAGTAAGCTGACAGTAGGAAAGACAGAAATAGGTTCTGTCTTTCTTAGTGAGGCGCAGGGTTCTAGAGAGGTGGGGTTCCATAACACAATGGTGAGATCATCTGCCCAGGGAAGTCAGGTTGGCATCATGGTAGCATCTGCAACTTGAAAATAAAATATATTTTAAAAGAAACATGGGACCAGGTGTATACCAGATAGAATGAGCATGTTACAAAGCACAAGGACCCAGGTTCAAGCCCTTGGTCCCCATTTGTAGAGGGAAAATTTCACAAGCTGTGAAGCACTGCTGCAGGTATCTTCTCCTCTGTCCCTCTGTAACTTCCTCTTCCCTCTCAAATTCTCTGTCTCTCTCCAAAAATAAATAAATAAACAATCTGAAAAAAAAAGAGAGAGAATAAATGCTGATCTCTTCTTACTACGCTCCCCCTTCCCCAAAGAATTCCAATGGACAAACCCACATTGGAGAGGACATGCAGACCAACTTCATCAACCAAATATCTAGGGACTAAAGGAAACAAAGTCATCACACCAAGACTGAAAGTCTCTTTCAAGTATGACATTATATGATCAGTGAATGGCGTTTTTTTTTTTTTTTCTTTCTTTTAATGAGGGAGAGGGAGAGAAAGAGAGAGGGGAAGGGAGAAGAAAAGAGGGAGAGAGGGAGAGGGAGAGGGAGAGAGAGACAAGAGCACTGCTGAGCTCTGGTTGATGGTGATGTGGGGGATTAAACCTGGGAATTTGTAGCCCTACACATGAAGGTCTTTTTGCAGAACCATTATGCTATTTCCTTCCTCCCTGACTAGGGTTTTTACTTTTTTTTCCTCTACTTTTAAATATTAGTAATTGTAAACTGAGTCACCCATGGGACTGGTGCTATCCAAGGTGGCCTTCAGAGAAGACTGGCAGGCTCAAAGTCAGGAACTGTGGGTTCTTTCATCAGCACCCTCTGGAAAGCTCCTATCACATGAGCACTGGCCCTCTGGCTCACTTGAGAAGCAGTGCTGAACACAGTGGATGCTTCTCCTGGTGCCTTGGTGAACATCCCAGTTGGCAAGTAGCCTAAGCCTGGACCCTTTCTGCCAGGTTTTCTAGGGCTCCCTTTCCTTGCCTGATACGTGCTGATGGAGCCAGTGAACCTTCAGTTACCTACCTGGCAGCACCTCCCTTTCACCTGGGGAACCAGGGAGGATTAATTAGATAGCATCTGCAATATACTTTGGGCTCCTTGGAGAAAGATTCTGCATGCAAGCAAGGTATTATTATTTCTAAGAGGGATGATACTTATTAGCTCTGTGTAGCATCATTAAGCAAATAGATTATGCTTCCCTTTGGAGAAATTATCTACCAGTTTTCCTAATTCTTACTGTCTGTAGAGTAGAATGTAAACTTAAAAAAGGGAGAGGGGTGGAGGGGGATAGGCTGGTTGATGAAAGACAGTGAGGAGGGTTTCTAACCAGGATTTCAGGTACTTGGTTTTAAGGACCTACTCACCAAAGGAACAACAATACTCAGTCCCCTCCTCCTTCCTCTGATTTTATTTTATTATTTTATTTATTTTTGCCTCCAGGATTATCACTGGGACTCAGTGCCAGCTCTATGAATCCACTGCTCCTGGTGGCCTTTTGTTTGTTTGTTTGTTTGTTTTGGTCATTTTAGTGGATAGGACAGAGAGAAATTGAGAGAGAAATGAGGAGACAGAGAGTGGGAGAGAAAGAAAGACACCTGCAGACCTGCTTCACTGTCTGTGAAGCAACCCCCCCCCCACACAGGTGGGGAGCCAGGGACTTGAACCCCCTCCCGATTTTATTAAAAATGTTCTCATCTTCTTTCTCATAACTACACAGTAAAGGCAGCTGAACCTCTGTGTTCCTTCATCTCAGGGCCCCTGGTTCCTGCAGTTGTTGAACCCTTTGTCACATCAAGGTCATATGAGAGTCAAATAGCTTTTTCAAATCACAGGGTCCTCATTGCACACAGGCTTGTGGTGATCTGATCGTTAACAGATCAATAATATTCTGAGTGGAAAATTTCAAACCAGGGGCTGGGTAGTTGAGCACCTAGGTCAAGCACATATGTTACAATGTGCAACGACCCCGGTTCGAGCCCCCACTCCCCACCTGCGGGGGTTGGGGGAATGCTTCACAAGTGGTGAAGCAGGTCCACAGGTATCCCTCTTTCTCTCTCCCAATCTATCTCCCCCCTTCCCTCTCAATTTCTGGTTCTTTCTCTCTCTCTCTCTCTCTCTCTCTCTCTCTCTCCTGACACTTAAAGATCAGGACAGGAAGGAGGATCTGAGGGTGCAGAGGAAAACAAAGGCTTGTGGAGTGGAGGAGAGGATGCCTGGGCCTCCTGGGGGGGACACTAGAGAGCTTTGCTGGGCCCCAAGAAAGTGGAATCTTAAAGGGCCAGGCAGTGGTGTACCTGGTTCAGCGCTCACATCACTGTGTGTAAGGACCCAGTTTCAAGCCCCTGGTCCCACCTCCTAGGGAAAGCTTCATGAATGGTGAAGCAGGGCTGCAGGTGTCTCAGTGTTTCTCATCCTCTCTATCTATCTCCCCCTCCTTTATCAATCTCTCTCTGTCTCTATCTAATAAATAAATAAAGAGAGAGAGTGGAATCTTAATAAATAAAATTCATTCACATGGGGGGGGGGGAAGTGCCAAGAGGCTCAGCATGGAGAGGGGATGTGGCTTTTGTAGGAGACTTAGTCACCATCCAAAGTGAGTGTTTGGGGGGAGGAATTGAAGCTAAGAATCAACCCAGTCATGGACCCAAACCAGAGCCCTTCAAGGCCTGATGGGAGTATCCTAGGAGAGTACCCTGTGCA